>NW_003299092.1:0-80796 GCF_000151645.1 Tuber melanosporum | reverse complement strand
GCAAATCTGGCCGAAATTACCTCATTGTGTGTAAGAAGAATTGGGACGAATCAATGGGTAGCACGCCGATATTCAACGTTGTTGATCACGGAGACACATGTACCATCCCCCCCCCTTTTGCATCCCGAAACCTAACCAGGAGGCACAGCACAGGGAACCCTCCAAAAACACATCTCCAACATCTTTGGCATCAAGACTGGTTTCCACGGAACAATTGTCTCGTCGTTTGCTAGACTGAATCTTGGCTCTGCTGTCGACGAAGAGAACGACGAGATCCTCCAACCGTGGGGCGACCTGCTCAACGAGGCCGGTATAACCAGACCCGGCCCCATAAATCCGTACCTAGATAACGAGCTTGTTAAAGACGACGACCTCAGTCTTGATGGCACACGCTTCGAAAAGGTCACTGGGTTCGGGTACCGCATGCCGGAGATAACGGAGGAAGGGCTGCGGGAAGTGATTGACAGCTATCGGCGGCTGAATTGGTGGCCACCGATGGAGCCGGGGAATGGGGAGAATGGGGAGAACGGACAAGCCGTAGTAGCGGAGGCAGCTAGAAGATGATTTGCGGGGAGCTTTTTTTTAATTCCATTCCCACCTTTTATCATAAATATCGAGAGAAGTGAGCTTGGTTGGCAGAGGAGGGAAGTCTTTCACCCCCTTTCACCCTCTTCCTCCATGTAGCGGACTAGAGAGGAAGAAGGAAAAGAAATAGCTTGTGTTTTCTGTCTTTTCACATCTCCCGCGTTCTCGAATTGTATGATACAAAATATCACCATCATTAAATTTTTCTCATTCATATCACCTTTCACTCGAAGCCCCTACTTTACTGTGGCCCCCCCCCACTCACCGGCAAGATTCTCTAACCTATGATACTAAAAGTACTAATGCCGTAGACCACGACCCACAACGACAACGACACCTTTCTATCATATCATATCCTAGCTTCACAAACTCGCCGAACCCCCCACCATCACACCCGCACGCGTATGATGCACCCCTGACCCATTCAATTGTCCGACCGTACCGTACCTTACCCTACCCTTCCCTCACCCCAGAAAAAGCATTATCCCACCCATCCAGCCCTCCCAGTCGTCCAGTCCGTCCAAGACGGGATCAGGACGACAAAAGACGAGAATGTCTTATCATATCTTTGGACGGCCTGGACGGGGCGACGGCAGTCGACTATGATGGCCAATGCACCCAGCTAAGACACAAACTAGTACCACAACAAGTTAAAATAAATGAAAATTAAAACAAAATAAAGTAATATAGTATCATAAAAGGAAACCCAGGGTTAGCGCAGTCCGACGGTCGTCGGACTGGATGACTGGGGGGGCACTGCACCCAACCATTATTCATCCACAACATCTCACTCGTGACTACCAAAACCTGGCCTAGGATGAAACCAAATACCGCACGACACCCACAGTTTATTGCTATGTAGCATAGATTAACAAGGAAAAGCAGAAACAAAAACCAGGGTGCTGATCTAATTACTCCTCAGCTTGCCCGCTTCCATTTCTGTAAACGAACCCCAATCTCTGTCCATTCATCCATCCATCCACTGGTGCCCTAATTTACAATCCCACCGTTCGTCCGTCAGTTCGTGTAGAGGAAATCATACATTACTCCTTGCCTCCCTCACTCCCTTCCTCCCGTAGTTTGTCCACCGCAATACCACTACAAACGAAAAGTAGAAAACTAAAATACAGGGAAGTGAATGACCAAAATTTATCATGGCCACGAGTTTTTGTTCATTCACCTGCCACTATAAAGGTAAGAGGAGGGGAGCAGGAAGGAAAAAACGCACATCTAATTGATAAGATAAGATAAATACGATACGAAGCCTATGACGTGGAAAGCACGGCGATATGACAGAAAGGAAAGTTGAAAATTGAAAACTGAAAAAAGGGGGGACGTGTAAGCTACTTACATGAATCGAAGGGGTGAAAGTTCGTGCCTTTCTTTTGACACTTTCCCCTCCTCTCCGTGCGCAAAGCGGAGCGAATGAGGGGGGGGGGAGAGGAAAAACAGAGTCCACGAAATGAATAAAAAAGAGGTTTTGGTACAAGCGTGATAGGCATTTTAGAAAGAAAAAAAAGGAAAGGGAAATCGCTAATCAGCGAGGAAAGGGGGTGATCAACAGAAGTGAGTAGTCGTAATACGGTGGGGGAGGAGAAAAGGAAGGGGGTCAGAGAAGGGGAATGAAAGTAATAACAGAATCTGGAATAATTTACATAAACCTTAAGCAAAGGGTTGGATTCTCTTTATTTCCTTTTTTTTTTTTTGCTTCTCTCTGCTCCATTGTCTAGAACAGGAAACAGGGTGATTGTTATGATGATGCCACCTCGTTACCCGCTATACCAGCATGCAGAGCAAGGCAAAGGCCAGATGGTAGTATCCAAGAACGTTGCAATAGTTTATTTTGGGTGGATTTTGCTCCTTAGGGGTGAAGGGGATGGATTCTGGAGGTTACTTAAAACTTCCAATCCCCATCGGCAGACTCAATCGCCCACTTGAATTTATCCCGCAGGGTCTTCGCAAAGATTTTCTCTATGGGGACACCGTATTTCTTGCAGAACATGACAGTGAGACGGGGGTCAATGTAGTTCTATAGTCATTAATAATTGAGTGTAAAATTCGAGGGGGGGGGGTACGTACGATCTTACTGGTGCCCAAGGCGACTGTCTTGTTGTCCTCTCGAACCTGGGCCTCGGTTTCCTGCTTCTTGATCCGTTCCTCCATTTTTTGGATCTGGGCCTCGAGCTTCTCGACGGTCGCTCCGCGCTTAGGTTCGATTTTGCCGGTTTTGTTCTCTGTCTTGAACTCTGCTTCCATATCTTTAATGACCTGTAAACGTTCCTTGAGCTCTTTGTCTTTAAGCACTTTTTCTCCGTTCTCCTGAAGCTTCTCATTATCCTTTTCAAACTTCTTGGTAATACGCTCTTTCTCCTGTTCAACGAGGGAAAACTGGTGCTCCTTGATCCATTCCTCGTCATCAATTTCAGGATCAGGTTTGAAAAAAGCGGGATTCTTCTTCTTGCGGGTTGGTTCGAGAGAAAGAATCATCCTCTTTAGACGAAGCTTCTGGTACCTGAGTCCTTTGATCTATTTCAAACCTTATTAGCATCGGAGGTAAGGAATGGGTGAGATCAAGGTTAACCTTTTCCTCCTGTTTCTGCATCATGGTCTCGTGAGTAGTGCTCACGGTCCGTTGATGGTTACAGAGGATAGCGACCTTCTTATTGGCGAGGTTATATGCGGCATATTTCTCATGTACAGCGCCCTCATTTGGAATCTCGTCCAATTGTTCCTGCATGGTCCAAGATGCGTTATAGGTACGGAATACTTTGGCTGAAAGTCCTTGCATATAGTTCTGAAGATGCTTATTTAATTGGGTCGTCTGAAGGTGATGTTAACATATTAATTCAACTAGAGGACTTAAAAGGGCGACTCACATCAAGACGATCAAAGATCATGTCACCCTTGGTCTTAGGTGCCTTCTTGAAAATCTTCAAGTTCTTAAACACCTGATGAATAACAGGGGTTTTCTGGTAAAACCTGATCGAGTCCTTACCCAAGAAATCGAATACAACAACATTCGGAGGCTCCAATGTAATGTGCTCATAACGAAGCGAACAACAACCGACCGTGTCTGCTTCATCATCGCTCTTCTCATTTCCTGCTCTGAGTGCCAGCTTGTCGATGAGGTACATCGCCGTGGCTCTTTGGCGGTCAGCCATAAGCTCAGATTTAAGGTCCCGTGTATAATCCTCGCGGATACGATCTATATGATTCTGTGGTGGGGTTAGTTGCGTTTTCATGAGACGGCTGGAACATCGGAATTAGGGTGTGGACCTTCAATTCGCGGGCTTTCTCAAACTTTTTGAAATCACTCATCCCCTTTAGGCTACTCGTAGCCGCCAACATTACATACTTGATATTGCCATTGATATTCTCCTTCCAAGTTGCAAGCCAAGTAACTGTGTTGTCGTGGATGACATCTGCCCAGCTGTGCCCGGGTGGTGGAGCCGGCACAGTTGCCTCCTTCCCGATATTGATCGTGACCTGCTCAGGTTGAACCCGCGCCTTGACCATCCCGGTTTTGGGATGCTCTCCGCGGCCACGAAACAGTCCGGGGGGCTCCACACGGAAGTTGCCAACTTTCTCTTTACGGCCGTCGAGATAACAGTAGAGATATTTCTCTTCTGCCTTGTCCTTCTCCGCCTTTAACGCCTTACGCCCAGCCAGACCCAGAGCCTTTTTCTCTGCTTTCTTCTCTTCAAAGTAGTCGTACATTGGTTTGAAGTCGCATTTTTGAAAAGACAGGATGTTGACGCTCTGTACCCGCGTAAGTATCATATACCAATATGGAATTATGGAGTTACAAACCTTGCCATCAGGACCCTTAGCACCTCCGGACTGTTTTAATATGGCTTGAAAATCTTTGAAGAAATTTTCAGCAAAGGTCGGGTTCGAAGCATGTTGCGTGTCGAGCATAGCGCCAAAAAATCCGGCAACCTCCTCTGCCTCAAGCGGCAATGTCACTTCGACCCCGCCATATTTCATCTTGACGTGCTTGGGGAGAGATTCGTAAGCCGGAGGAAAGAGCACACCATTGTGCATCAAAGTGGTCCATTTTTGGGTACCATCGGTCTCTGCCTGATTCTCCCACCACTTATACTCCTCTTCTTCCTCTTCATCAGCTTCGGCGGGCGTTTCTTCCTTCGCCTTTCCCTTTCCTTTAGCAGCGGTGGGTTTCGTATCAATGTCTTTTGTCTTCTTGCCAGTAGCCTTTTTTGTACTTTCGATAGGCTTTTGAGCAGCACCCTTTCGTTTCTTGGCAAGAGGAACATCGTCGTCCGAGGATTCTTCCTTTTTGACCCCATTTGTCTTCTTGGGTGGTGCCTTCCCTGCTTTCTTTGCTAGTTCGGATGTGTTGGCGTTGCCCGCCGATTTACGTTTCGCCCCAGCAGCCGTTGTGGCCTTGTTTTCCTCAGCACGCATTTCCTTTGCAGGTTTCGCAGCCTTCTGCTCTATTCTTTGCTTCTCTTTAGCTAGTTTAGCAGTTGCCAATGGAATATCCGAGTCAGAGGAGCCCCCTCCCGGGGGTGCCGGGGGTTTCTTCTCTCGTTTGACTAATGTAGTCAAAGGCATATTCCGACGTTTGGCTGCCGCTTTCTTAGCCAGAGGGACGTCATCATCATCACTTGAGATATCCTCTTGTTTAAACCCATTCTCCTTTCTGATACCATTGCTGGTTCGGCGACGTTTGTTCTCGAAGTTGTCAGCCTAAAACGTTTTACTATGCAAATACCCGCGCAAAAAAATGGTCAGAACGGGAGGCGTCTAACTTACCAGAGGAGCATCGCTATCTTCACTACTACTGCTCTCCTTGATCGGAGCTTGATGGCCCTTTCTCTTACCACGCCTCAAGTCTCCACTGTCTTCAACCGATCCATTTACTAGAGAAATGCCAGCCGCATTAATAGGACGTACACCGTTTGTTGATTTATTTGCCATTTTGTCAAGCCTGCTGCTCACAGATTTTGAGTTTTTATTTGTGGGAATAGGGCCAGGGGTAGTTCCGTTGGTATCAGCAGATACGGTCGACGATGTGCCTATACACAAAAACCACATTGCTTAGTAGACGTTCCCATCCTAAGGCTTTCGACCGATACAGGAATATAGAAGTCATGTCTTAAGAACGAGGAAGCGGCAGCCTCTAAAATACTCTGAAAGTTGATGCGTGCCTTTAAGCACTAAATTGGCAAGGGTAATGATAATATTCACATACCGTTTGTCCTTGCGCCACGCACGGCAGCAAGAGGGCGATCATCTTCTGATGAAGACATAATTGCAACAGCAGCAGCGGAGTACGCTCGCTTGTTAGAAAGAAAGCCCACTACAAGAAATTGATCGTAATTTGAGTGTACTGACTTTAGACGAGATGTGTAGAAGCTTTGGTGAACCGTTTGCGGAGGAAGATTGAAGCTACCGTGGGGGGGAAGTGCGCTGTTCCAGGTAGAAATGATCCGGTACAATTGAAAAAAAGCCTGCTGTAGGGATTTGTGCCCCAGAGGGGAGGGTGAAAAAACGGACAGGACGGGCGAAATTGTGGAGGGTTATCGTTGTGAGGAGGAAGGGCGAGTAGGTGAAGGGATTGGGGGGGTGAGATGTTGACGAGGGGGTTAAGAGCCGCAGCTAAAGAAGGAGCGTGAAGGGGGCCGGCGGCACGAAACTTTTTAGCCTCAGAGCGGGAGGAGACAGCAGCGAACGACAGTAACAGAATAACAGGAGAATTTTAGCGAAAAAAAGTCGGGGCAGTTGGTGTTTTCTCTGTAATGGGTGTGAAAGAGCAGGTAAGGGTGGTGGAAGGAAAGAGGAAGAAATGAAAGAACGAAGGAGAAAAAGAAAGAAGATGGTATGATATGTTGGGTTAACTGGCTGTGGGAAGAAGACGAGAGGGCAGAAAAGCTAGTGAAGTTGGGATGGGAAAGGCTTAACTTGGGGAGGGGGGTTGAGAGAAGGAGAGGTTCCGTGCTGGACGCAACACAACAACGAGGCGAGGGGGTCAAGGGCGGGAACGGAGAGGAGGTGAGTGTTGGGTGTGTGCGTGGACGTGTGGTTGAGGAGGAGAAGGAGGAGGAGAAGGAGGAGGAGAAGGAGGAGGAGGGGGGAGTGAGTTGGTGCTGCCGGAGGACGAGGAAGGGTGAACTGGACGACGAAGAAAGAGGGAAAATAAGAGAAAGAAACACCAAAAGTCCAAAAACGCCGAAAAGTCGAGTGAGGGACCTGACGCTTGTTACTATGTTCGACCTGCCTCTGCTGACTAAATAATTACGAAATAATTCAATTAAGAGAATCAAAACAGATTGAAATAAATGAATGAGTGATATCTTGGCGTTGTCATACCAGATCCCGCCGCCGCTTTGGTTGTGGGAGATCTGCTCGGGAGAGAGAGGAGGTTTAGAACCGGGGGCTTCCATCCATCGTCCCTGACCTTTTCGATTATTATTCCTTCGCCAGTCCCATTCTCACCAACCGCCCCTCCTATCCACCTCCCTCCTACCCCCCCTTTCCTGTGAATAAATACTTCCTCTCTCCCCTCCCACCATGTTTTACAGGGCAGCCAGGCCAGCCCTTCAGAGAGTTGCTGCTGCCTCCACCAGGTAATTACTCGATTGCCCTTTCGCTTGCTTTTTCTGTTACTACCCGGTCTGTTCCCCACTCATCGATCAATCTTCATCATTCTTTACTCGTTGATTCATTTGACCGTCCAATTGATAGGCCAGCTCAGAGCAATAATTATGCTACTCTTCGTGAAATTGAGGGGCGCCTCAAGTCCATCAAGAATATCGAGAAAATTACAAACACCATGAAGATCGTCGCTTCCACAAAACTTGCTCGTGCTCAGCGTGCTATGTCTGAATCCCGTACCTACGGTCAGACATCAAACACTGTCTTTGATAAGGCCGAGACCAAGCCTCAGGAAGGTGGGAAGACTTTGATCATTGCCTGCTCATCCGATAAAGGACTCTGTGGTGGTATCCACTCACAAATCACCAAGGCCGTTCGCAGAAAGTTGCTGGAAACCCCTGATGCGGACCTTGTTATCCTGGGTGAAAAGAGTAAGGCGCAGTTGGGTAGATCTTCTGCGAAGAACATTGTTATGAGCTTTGCGAATGTTGGAAAGGATATCCCTACATTTGCCGAGGCTCAGACTATCGCGGACCAGATTTTCCAGCTGGAGAAAGATTACGATAATATTGAGGTTATTTATAACAACTTCAAATCTGCTATCTCCTACGAGCCTGGTAGCGTTTATGCCTTCTCTGAGGATATCATCAAGAGCTCAGGTAAGACCTCCACAAGTCCACCTGCACCCTGCCATGTTTCCCTCCTATACTACCCCTCTTGATGATGAAAAATATTCGGATGTAAAAACATTGTTGTATTATCCAAGAGCGCAAAACCGTGTGGATATTTCCGTTGCCTTCCTTCTGAGAGAATGATCTTATAACATCCGTTTTGGACTTACTTAATTCCGTTATCGACCTTTGCTTACAATCCGAAAATCCAGCGAACTTTACCGCTTTTGAGATTGAAGATGAGCAACTTGTTAATCTTCGCGAATATGCCCTGGCCAACACTATTTTCTGGGTAAATTCTCCCATGTAGAAATGCTATGGCCCTATCTCACAATCGGTCTCGAAATAGGCTCTCTCTGAAGGTCACGCTTGCGAGATCTCTGCCCGCCGCAATGCCATGGACAATGCCTCCAAGAATGCTGGTGACATGATCAATCGATTCCAGATTCTTTTCAATCGTACCCGGCAAGCAGTCATTACTGGGGAGCTGGTTGAGATTATTACCGGGTATATTTCCTCCTCTTTGCAGTGTAAGATTTTTTCGTTCGATGCTAATATGGCTCTTTTCTCCCAGCGCTGCTGCTTCGGAGGACTCTTAAGTCTTCCGCAATACACGGTTTAGGCATGTGGTGGGAGGGCGTACTCGTACAAGCGTTGTGTCTTAGCACAGTATAGAAACACCCCCTTGCATTGATCATACTATTGGTACAATACCGGTAGTAATCAAATAAAATATATGTTTCGGATTAGATTTCACTGTTGTGGTTTTATTCTGCTCTTCGTGACTTGTAATGTGATAGGTGAAACCAGGAAGCCTCATAGCACCCGGCAGGTATCCCAGTGTCTTTGTTTGGGGCCCAAGATATCAAAGCGCACAAAGACCTACGGAAGCACCGATGAGAGAGAACAATCTCAATACTTGTAGCTTAACGCCTGTTGAACTTTCGTTGACCGACCAAACTACCCCCATTCCACCAATAATGGCCAACTTTTTCACCAAACCCTAAGGCTCGACGGCTGAGCAAGACACTATGAAAACATCGGGTATGATATAAGTTAATCGAGAGGGGGATTCATAGCATGCCTTTCACGCCAACTCCCCCTAACCCCCCAGGATTTTGGGGGGCCCAGCACAGTAATTTAGTCTCAGACTACGATTGCGATGAAATCCGAGCCGCATTTGCATAACCGTGCCAAGGTTCCCGCCACTTCGAAAGACGCTAGGCGACCTTCGAAGATTGACGGCACTCCTACAGAGCGCCGGACAGTTCAACAAGATGGACAGCTCAACGGAACTTTTATTATACATGAGTAGAATAATTGAAACAAATCCTTCTGAAGCTTAAGCTTCTTATTGCTATCCCTCACTGCTGCTCGCATTTGCTTAGAAATTTCCTTCTATTATTTCTTGACCTTCTTATCTGCTGCTCTTGTGATCACATCAAGTACTTACTGTGCCTGCTGAACCTGCTTTTCAATGCTGTCTGTAACGTGTTCGCAAGGTGCTAGTCATGTTATCGGTAAGGATACGATAGTTGGCAGGTGGCCTGCTCTACCAGAGAGGAGGCGAGAGCTGAGAACTAAAGGAGGCTTCGAGGGTGTACTGAGAAACAAAGAAGTAACTGTTCAACCAAGTATATTGAAATACTGTTTGTCGAAGTCTGCCTTTTCTATTGTAGAATCAGGTGGTCTTTTAAATACACAAATCTTGTCCATGTCTAGCATGAATGAAACTAATCAGAGGTATCAAGTGATACTCTTTGGTAAAACAAACCAAGTATCAAAATGATACTTAAAACAATACATAAAACAAAACCAAGTATCAAACATACTTAAAACAAACTAAGTATCAAAGCGATACTTAAAACAAAACATTAAAGAAAACCAAGTATCAAACAATACTTGAAACAAACCAAGTATGAAAGCGATACTTAAAACAAAACATTAAACCAAACCAATAACCGAGTACCTGTCACGAACATGGCTTAGCGAGGAAAGGGTTTTCACGTGACGCATAGTTATGAGTCACAGGTACATTATTGTTTCACACATATGACTCATTCAGGTCATATGATTTGTTATGTATGGGATTTGTGATGCTTTCGCACATGGCTCAAATATGAGTCATGGGACGTACACAGGGCGAGTGTGCCTTGCGAGTATACCTTGCGAGTATGCCTTGCGGGTAAGCCTTACGCATTTGATTTATGTTTCGCACATATGACTCGGTCGAGTCATATGATTGGTTTATTGTGTTATGATTGGTTTATGAGTTTTTCGCACATGACCTCACTATGAGGTCATGGGTTTTGAGCATGTGATCACTTTGGTCACATGACTAGTTTGTTATGATTTTGTTTCGCACATGTGACCACTGTAGGTCACATGACTATGGGCGGAAGAACACTATATAAGGAGGCCGATACAGCCGAGGAGGATAGGTTCTTCACGCTTTGTTCTAAGTACTTTTCCTACATATTACTTTAACAATTATAAAACACCTTTACGATCTTTATCTTTACTACAAGGTTATTGTTATGCCGAGGAAGGTTCTTCATGAAGACGAGTTAGAGAAGCTTACGATAGGCGTTCCTGATAGAAGACAAAGGTTTTATACTATTGGTAACGTAGGCAGAGGCCTAGAGCTATCGTAAGACAAAGGAAGAAAGAGACAGAAACGAGAAGTATCGTTCCCCGTCGCCAAGAACTAACTATCCAGAGAGGGATCATTACATTACAAAGCGTCACTTAGTACGACGCCAAACGATACAAGATGGCATCCTTCAACCCAGACGGGGAAGGAGATATTGACATCGACGATCAAAATCTTAATCTAGGAGGATTCAGCGACACCCTAGATCACGTCTTAGCAGAACCCTCGAGAGCAGCAAGCCCAGTAACCCCAGAGAAAGGATCACCAGTCGATAGCTCTCCTGCTGGAACTCCACGACCTGAGAGAATGTCGGGATCCGCAGTACCTGGGCCACTGGCACCAGCTGTTCCGGTACCAGGAACTAGTATACTTGGGATGACTGAAAATCAGTTTCAGGCATTTCTCGTAGCAACAAGAAACACAGGATATCGGATACAAGAATGTAGAAGCCGACCCGACAGCGGATACCAAGGGACCAGAGCTGCTGGAAATAATCGTTTCCAAAGTCAAAAAAGAAGCAACATTCATGAAATAATCGCTGAAGATTCATTGGCGGAAAACGACGAGGGTTCCCAGTAAACGGTAGTCTGGAAGATCCAAGATGTGGACCTGGAAAACCCATCAAGATAGCGAACTACTACAAGGCACTACACACGCAAAGAGGAGAGGAAGATGGAGATCATGTGATGATCAAAACAAAGATATACAATAAAGAAAACGAAGAAACAACAATATATGCAATGCTCGACTCTGGAGCTACCGAAGACTTCATCGACAAAGAAATCTGCGACAAATACGGCCTCCACACCAAACAAGCAAAGAAAGCAAGACAAGTCTACCTAGCGGATGGAAAGCCAAGTGCTATGGGTCCCATAACCCATACAACGACAGTACCTATGGACGTTGACAGCCATAGAGAAACGGCAACCTTCCAGGTGGCAAATCTTAAAAACCATGAGATAGTCCTAGGAATGCCATGGTTAAGAAAGCACAATCCGATGATCGATTGGAACAAGAATAAAATAACCTTTACCAGCGAACTATGTGTGACACAATGTCTCAATAGTTTACCTGTGGTTTACTCGATACCAATACGAGAAGCGGAAGAAGAAACTTTGCATGCAAAGTTTAATGAGATATGGCAAGATAAGAAAGTCCGGATACGAAGACTAGACAAAGAGGCAAGAGTGCCTACCAAGGGTTCCAAAGGGGCAGCAGGACACGACCTATATGCCAACGAAGAGATCAAGATACCTGCCAACAGACAAGCAATGATAAAGACAGGAATAGCCATCGGAATACCAGAAGGCACCTATAGACGGATAGCATCCCGCAGTAGTCTAGCAGTCAAACATCGACTCATGACCATGGCAGGGGTAATCAACGTCGACTATACAGGAGAAATCAAAGTGGTCCTAGCCAACCTGGCTCAAGAGGACTACCAAGTCCAAAAGGTCGATCGTATCGCACAGTTGATAATCGAAAAAATCAACAATGAGGATCTACACGAAGTAGATCAACAGGAAGGAAGCACAAGAGGAGAAAAGGGATTTGGAAGCATGGACCAAAACCAGCCCGATACAACAACAAGAATCGAGATCAAAGAGATCACAGCACAAGCCTTTGGGAGGTACTATGGAAGAGGAGATACAACAGGAATTCTCAAATGGACATACGAAGACGAAAAAGCAGTCCTCGCAAAAATCAACATCAGTACAGAGCTAGCAATCCTGGATAAGAAATACCAAAGCAAAAAGGGATAGAAAGAATTGGTTCTAAAAGAATACCATCAATTCACGAACCTATTCCAAGAAGAGGAAGCTACAGGGCTACCACCTCGAAGACCAGGAATCGATCACGAAATTCAGTTGGACAAAGACGAAAAACAGGAAAAACAAAGGAAATTCCCTACAAAAAATTATACCCACTAGGAGAAGCAGAGCTCGAAGAACTTAGGAAGTATATCGAGTAAAACTTAAAGCGAGGATGGATCAGGGACTCTTTCGCATCAGGGGGATCCCCAATACTATTTGTCAAGAAGAAAGAAGGAAAGATGAGACTCTGCGTAGACTACAGAGCCCTCAATTCGCTTACCAAGAAGGATCGATATCCACTACCCTTGATTGGAGAAGCACTGGATAGACTGCAGTCAGCAAAATACTTCACCAAACTTGACATCAAGGATGCATACCACAACATACGCATCAAGGCAGGGGACGAATGGAAGACTACATTCGCCTCAAGATACGGAATGTTCGAATACTTGGTTATCCCCTTTGGGCTAGCCAATGCACCGGCTTCATTCCTGAGATGGATCAACAAGGTACTCAATAAGTACCTCGACATATGCTGCATCGTATACTTGGACGATGTACTCATATACTCGGAAAACATACGACAACACCAAAAGGACATTAGCAATCTCATGGCGGCAATACAAGGATCAGGAATGAAGATCAAACTAACAAAATGCGAATTCCATAAAGAAGAAACGGAATATCTTGGATTCATTATCAATTGCAGCGGGGTCAAGGTCGACCCTGTCAAGACAGCAGTTATATGGGATTGGGCAAAACCAAACAACAAAACAGATGTTCAATGCTTTATGGGATTCTGCAACTTTTATCGAAGGTTCATAGAGGGGTTTAGCAGGCTTGCAAAACCACTCTATCACCTAACGAAAAAAGACAAGAAATGGGAATGGGGAGAAACGGAACAAAAAGCATATGATGTAATACGAACGCATCTAACATCGACACACATATTGGTCCATTTCAACCCAAACTAAAGGACAATGATAGAAACGGATGCCTCAAAATATGTATGCTCAGGCATACTATCGCAACAATGCGATGATGGAAAATGGAGGCCAGTATCCTATCGATCCAAGACAATGACCCCCACAGAGTACAACTACGATGTTGCAAACAAAGAACTAATAGTAATAGTTCAAGCATTAAAAGAATGGAGAAGATACGTTTCGAACAACGACCATCCAGTCCGAGTTCTAACCGACCACAAGTACCTGGTGCCGTTCATGACTACAAAAGAACTGAACGACCGCCAGATAAGATGGATGGAACACCTCAACAAATACAACTTCAAAATCGAATACCGACTAGGTAAAGAAAGTGGAAAGCCAGATGCTCTCACAAGGATTGCAAGCGACAAACCACAAACGAAAGAAGACGAAAGAATCAAATAAAAAACACGAACACTATTACCAAAAACCTACTTTGAGGTAATGGAGGTTATCCAATTCACATCAACGGAGGAAAGAGGAATTGACAACGCAAACGAGAAAAACAAAACAATTCAGACAATAAGAGAAGCCTTGGAGGAAGGAAAAAAAGAGATGAAATGAATTGCTCTGGGTTTATGCCGATGGAATGATGGAAATATGTGGTATGACGGAAAACAATGGATCCCGGAAGAAGAGGAGATAAGGACAAACATCATACGACAACACCACGATATCCGAATGGCAGGACACAGAGGAACGGCTAAAACCACGGAATTAATCACGAGGTCATTCTATTGGCCAGGACTGCGTGAAGATGTCAAACGATATGTCAAAAACTGCGACATATATCAAAAGACGAAAACGGCAAAACACGTACCATATGCATTACTAAAATCAAATGAAGTTCCCGAACAACCCTGGGAAACAATTACTATGGATTTCATCATAGACCTACCAGCATCAGAAAATTGAGATAGCATCCTAGTCGTGGTGGATCGTCTGACCAAAATGAGCCATTTCATTCCGGTTAGAAGGGATATCAACACGAGGGATTTTATACAAACCTTCTTCAGAGAGGTCTTCCGACTTCATGGCCTATCCAAGAATATCATCACCGATCGAGGAATACTATTCACATCGGGACTATGGAAAAAAGTAACCGGAGAAATGGGAATATAAAACAGAATGAGCACAGCGTTCCACCCACAAACGGATAGACAAACAGAACGGGTAAATGCGATACTCGAACAATATTTAAGGACTTACGTCAATTATCAACAAGATGATTGGTACAAGCTGTTATCAATGGCTGAATTCGCATACAATAATGGAAAGCAAGAAACGATCGGCACAACACCATTCTTCGCGAATTACGGACAACATCCACAAAGTCAGACCACATATTATACGCTTAATGATGTGATACCGGAGAAAATGGATATGGGAAAACTACACGAAACCTTACAATACGAGATGAGTCAAGCACAACAACTGCAAAAAGAACAATACGATAAGCACCGAAGACCGGATCCGAACATACAACCGGGAGATATGGTATGGCTAATACCATGTAATATCCATACGACACGACCATCAAAGAAATTGGACTACAAGAAAATTGGACCCTTCAAGATATTGGAAAAAGTAGGCAGCCGAGCTTATAAACTCGACCTTCCCCCCTCAATGTGAATACACAATACATTCCACATCTTACTCCTTGAATTACACAACGACAATAAGTTTCCTTCACAAACACTTATTCCTCCCCCTCTGATCGAACTTGACAGAGAACCAGAATACGAACTCGACGAAATACTCAATTCCCACTTCTTCCACGGTCACCTCCAATACCGAGCCAAGTAGACAGGATATTCTCCTGAATACGATAAAACTTGGTACTTCGCACACAACTTCGAAAACGCACAAGATGCCATCTCAACCTTCCACCAGTGATACCCAGGCAAGCCCGGCCCAGGTGACGATCACGTTCAACCAAGACAAAGGTGAGGGAAAGACTCCCGTGCCATTGCAGCAATACGAGGGCTGGGGTAATAGCCCCCGCCAAACCACACCCACCAGTCCCGAATACTCATTCATGGGGCCAACCGATGAAGAACTCAAGGAAAGGGAAAGCCAAGCACAGCATAACGCCATGTCATAGACAGTATGCTATGATGATGGTTGCCAAACACATTTTGGCGACAAAGAAGGCTCGAGATGGTTCCCGAGAGAATGTTGAAAGCGTGGCCCACGCCCAGACCACGTCCTGAAGCATTGGCAACAATGCTTCAGAAAGGGGTGTAGGATGCACAGGGCACAGAAAATATCTGCGGAATTCTACCCGCAGAAGGATGGAAGTAGAAAAGAGTTGGAAGGAGAGGACGCCAGAAAGGCATGGGCCGCGAGGATGCAGTCCAAGGAGGGAGGGGCCCAAAACTCCTCGGCAGACACGGAACCGGATGTCAGGAGTCTATAAAGGCAGATCCGGGGACTCCAAGAACAACTGGGCCAAGCTGAGGCCACAATTTCGGCAAACGACAAAACGATCGTGAAGCTTAGACAGCTGAACGACAATCAGCGGCACATGATCGAGATGGCGAATCTGACTCTGGAATCGGTAAGGGTCAGATAGAGGACGGCAGACGAAAAGTTCCACAAGCTGAGAAGGACAATGTGCTCGGCAGGACGGGAACTATTGAAACTGGGAGAAAAAGCCTAATGGGACTCAGGCTCAGGAGGAGGGGAGCTAATGTCACGAACGTGGCTTAGCGAGGAAAGGGTTTTCACGTGACGCATAGTTATGAGTTACAGGTACATTATTGTTTCACACATATGACTCATTTAGGTCATATGATTTGTTATGTGTGGGATTTGTGATGCTTTCGCACGTGGCTCAAATATGAGTCATGGGATGTATACAGGGCTAGTGTGCCTTGCGAGTATACCTTGCGAGTATGCCTTGCGGGTAAGCCTTACGTATATGATTTATGTTTCACACATATGACTCGGTCGAGTCATATGATTGGTTTATTGCGTTATGACTGGTTTATGAGTTTTTCGCACATGACCTCGCTATGAGGTCATAGGTTTTGAGCATGTGATTACTTTGGTCACATGACTAGTTTGTTATGATTTTGTTTCACACATGTGACCACTTTAGGTCACATGACTATGGGTGGAAGAACACTATATAAGGAGGCCGATACAGCCGAGGAGGATAGGTTCTTCACGCTTTGTTCTAAGTACTTTTCCTACATATTACTTTAACAATTATAAAACACCTTTACGATCTTTATCTTTACTACAAGGTTATTGTTACACCAAGGAAGGTTCTTCATGAAGACGAGTTAGAGAAAGCTTATGATAGGCGTTCCCAATAGAAGACAAAGGTCTTATACTATTTGTAATGTAGGCAGAGGCCTAGAGCTATCGTAAGACAAAGGAAGAAAGAGACAGAAACGAGAAGTATCGTTCCCCATCGCCACACAACTAACTATCTAGAGAGGGATCGTTACAGTACCCGTACCGGTTACACTGTCCTGCTTTTTCTGCTGTACCATTGCACTTGCCTCATCAACAGACATAGTTCCACTTTTTTGTTGAGACCTTCAGCTCCATTTTTTGTCATGTAGCACAAGCAAGTTCAGCAGCTTTTGTTTATGTAAGATCATCAAGTACCTGTATAGCAGTATGTGCCTGTACAAGGCTATCCTTAATGAACATTTGAAGACTCTTGCTTGTTGATGGTGAGAGTTGGCCATGGTCTGATAAAAGACCATCTGTATGTCTGTTAAGAGACTGATTAGTTTGGGAGGTTGTAGATGGGAGTTCTATATATGACGGAGGTGTAGATGGAGTTTGGATATTCTGAAATTCCTGCTCTATAAGCTTCCTAAGTATGATATCAGGATTAAAAGGAATTAATTCCGTCTTTCGGAAGGCAGAACGAATTGTCATAAGCTTGAATGTAAGAGAGTGGATAGAGTTGAGTGCAGTCAAAAATTCAATCTTGTCAAACTTGGAACACCTGTATCTTGTTGTGGAATTAACAGTCTCCAAATGGTAATGTTTATAAGACTAGAACACAACAACATCAAGCAGCTGTAATAAATGAGTACAATGAGGTGGAAAACAAAAGAGTAAAATCTTATGATCATCATAAAACTGTATAAACTCTCTTATAGAGTGTGAATCATGTCTATCGAGGAGAAGCAATCTCTAAGCTCCAACTTGTCAGCAACTAGAGCACTTTTTGAAATGGTGAAGCCAGTCCATGGTATACATATATTTCAAATATCCGGTTTCTGAAACTCCGACCAAGATATCACCAGGCAGATCTGTCTGTAAATACCAATCTTTCATGTGAAGTATACTAGGAACAATAACCATGGGGGAAAGTATCCCGCCATCACTGCTGATGCTTTCGATTACTGTTACTAACTCGTGATGACTTGAACTAGCTATATATATTGGACATGTTGGCTCCCGAGTCACTACCCACTGGTCCTTCCCAATCCTGATCCTAAATCCTGTTTTGTCGATGTTATAGGAATCAACATCCAAAATCCCCTTCTCATCTATTGCTTTCTTATACTGAAGAAACCAATCATGGAAATCATCACTATGATGTGCCCTTTTGTGATCTACGTCAAGAGATTTCTGTTTTTGGATCTTGTATTCAGGATGTTGGGAGAGGAACCGGCGAGTTTACTTCTCACTCACACTTAGTGGTGTAATTGTGGGATCTGAATATGAGCGAAGGAGGATTGAGTTTGCATATTTGCTAATGAGATGATAGCATGGTGGAATTCCTATCTCATCTGGTTGATTTAGATACTGACATAAGCCCATCTCTTGGGCTTCACTTAGTTTCCTATTTGGTGAAACTCACTCTTGACGAGATTGCCAACCATTCCACTGTGTGCACAGGCGCTCTTTAGGGACATCAAACTTCTGCGTAACAGCAGACACATTCAGATTTCCTTCTCCGTTGAGTACCTCAATTGCTTCTTGGATTCGGGCTTCGATTGTGGAGTAAGCTTCAGTGGACATAATGAGGTTTGGTGGAACAGGGTTGTGAGGGATGAATGGTGATGGACTTAGTATAGTTCTGTTGAGCTGTCCATCTCTTTGAACTGTCCGGCACTCTGTAGGAGTGCCGTCAATCTTCGAAGGTCGCCTAGCGTCTTTCGAAGTGGCGGGAACCTTGGCACGGTTACTATGTATGCCGTGTAATAATAACTCATGCTCCACAGCACAACACAACCCCTTTGCGGCTGCTAAGCAGCAACTTGTCCATCACGTCAACCCCACCAACCCACCTACTCAGGGTCACCCCCAGAAAAAGTCAAAACAACAATCACAAAGTCTCCAAAACCTTCAAAAACCTTTCCTTTACCCCTCCCTCCACCGACAGCTTCAATGTCTTCCAAATACGCCGCTCTTCCAGATTTAGTATGCTTTCAAATCCTATAAGTGGGGAGGACACAATCAAGCTCACGATCCTTTTCTCGCCTAGGACATTTCACAAGATGTATATGAGACCCCGGACCTCGCGGAGGATATATCCACCTTCCAGACATCGACTAGCGCAGCCCATTCCGCCTCCGGTTCTGAAGTCGGTGAAGACGCGAACGGTTGTGGAACCATCAGCTATGACCATTTAAGACTTGCAGCTGCGAGGGGATCCTTCAAACATACCGAGATCGATGCAACAGGTGTTGACTTCTCAGATCGTATCAGTGGAAAGCGAAGAAGTTATAGAGCTAGTTCTAGGAGGCGGAGGAGGAGGGCTGGAGCGTACGACGAGGAGTACGATGATGACGATGATGATGATGGGCTTGGTGAGGAGACGTTGGAGAAACGAGTGGCTAGGCTGAAGAAGGAGGTTGAGGAGGTTAGGGGTGAGATTGAGGCTAGGGAGCAAGAACTTGGAGATGGGATGGAGGAGGATGGAACGGTCCAGGGGGGGGCGAGAAAAGGGGAGGAGGGGGTGTGTGTGGATGACGAGGATGAGGATATTCTGGATGTGGTGGAGTTCAAGTCGAGCATCGATGAATTGAGTAATGTTCTTGAGGGCCTGCAGACTGTGAGTGGGGAAGAGAGGGGCGCTCAGGCTAAGCTGGCGAAGAAGTTGGCTGCTGCTATGAGTGTTACTGCGCCAAACGCTCAAGGGCAAGTTAGCGAGAAAACTGCAGTTGATGTGAGAGTATTTTTTTTCTTAATTCTATATTGAGAACCCGCTAACAACTACTCTACTAGAAGGCATCCGAGAATGCGCCTATTACAACGGATGGTTCAACGGCAACATATACAGTGACTTACGCCCCGGCCTTCAAACAATCTCACGCTCTGGCCAAGGCAGCAGACTTCGACAAGCGTCTTACCGTCCTCGAGAAGGTCCTCGGAATGAGCGCATCCGCTACCGTAAACGTTGACAAAGAACTCCCCAATTCGGCCATGATCCCTACCCTCGACGAACTCAGCCGACAAATGTCTGTCTTGACAGCTCCGTCTACAACATCCCTCGACGCAGCCAACAAACGAGTAAAACAGCTCACCCTGGAAGCAGAAAGGCTAGCAGAGGCTAGGAAAGCCGCCAAGGCCACTGCAGATGCTCGAAGGGAGGAAGCCGACCAACTCTCAGAGGGAAGTACCGCCCCACTGGCAGACATGAGCGAACGAGAAGCCAAGATAAACGCACTCTATGGTGCACTCCCCACGATCGAGAATCTCGGGCCGCTTCTGCCGGCTGTTCTCGATCGCTTACGAAGTCTCAGGACTATTCACGCTGACGCCGGAAAGGCGGTGGAAAACCTGACTAAGTTGGAGAGGAGGCAGGAGGAGATGGGCGGGGAAATTGCGCGGTGGAGGGCCGCGCTGGAAAAAGTGGAAACAGTGGTCAAGGAGAGTGAGGGGACGATACAGGGTAATATGGGCAAAGTTGAGGGGTGGGTCCAGGAATTGGAAGAGAAGGTTCGGATGGTGGAGAAGATGGTTGAAAGGTAGTCAGTCCACTTTTCGGTAAGGAGGGGATTTTGTATTACGGTTGATTATGTTACTGTAGTTGGGCGCCTTGCGTGCTGGTATCACACACACGGTACTGTGCCCATTCTACTATAGACCTTTCGCTGGCAGCGGCAGCATCAGAATTGTTGTAGTAAGCGGGCGGGATATGATATACCGATAGCGATAGCAATAATCTTAATTCGATGGATATAATAATATCGCAGCAGAGAATTGTTTTTCATTACACCCTCTTATGCATACCGGTGGGATTCAACAGAAGTTCGAGACAGATAAATCGACAGAGAGTCCAACTGGGCAATGGCATTGATAGATCTTTGGATGTATGCTCGGAGCCAGTCAAATCCAACTAAGGCCACTCTCTCTATGCGTGATGTATTGTGCGTTGACAAAATTAATCACGATTCAACAATCGGTGGCAACTCACCCCTTTTCATCACCCCACACTCTCAACAGTATCTAAAAGAATTGCTCTAAGTCAACCAAGAAGAAACCATTCTGCTCAATTCTTTTTTTCAATAAACTATGCCTCCTATTCTTCACAGTTATGCCAAAAAACTATTCCCTCCACACATCTCTCTGAGTTTACCAGGGGGAGGATTCTCGGGTTACATGAACCTCAGATGAGATATCAGCAAATTTTCCACTACCTTAATATCTCCTACACTACTGTCAGAGACATGATACTATGGTGGAGGAAGCTCTTAAAAATCGCCATACTACCTATTCTGACATTGCTGAGCAAGTTGCTTCCAATGTTTCTAGTAGGACAGTAAGGAGAACACTTGAAAAAAAGCATCTTAGAAAGTGGATGGCACAAGAGAGAGTTCATTTAGATAAGGATCTAGCTCAAGAGAGATTGGAATAGGCATTAGCTTATAGGCTTTGGATAAAGGAGATTTGGAAAAGGAAAGCAATGTGGGAGGATGAGGTAGCTGTTAAAAGAGGAGGAGAAAAGAGGAGAGAATGGTTTTTCAGATACCTATATGAGAAATGAAATAAGGATTGTGTTGAATCTAAGACTAGGAGAGGGGAGAGAGGGATTAGCCAGATGATGACTGGTTATTTTTATAGTCAAACTTATGGTCTTTTTTTGCCTATTTTTCCTGATCCTTCTTCTGCTAGAGGTGGAGTTACTGGGAAGTCAATTATTGATGTTTATGATTATTATGACGTTCTAGGGATATGGAAGAATATCAGAGAAAAGGCTGGAGAAGAAGAGGTATTTTTTATCATTGACAATACTAAGACTCACTTGCCTTTTAGGAGATGGCTCAGAGAGCAGGGAATTACACCGATGGAAATTCCTGCCTATTCACCAGATCTCAATTCAATTGAAAATATTTAGCCTCTGGTGAAAGGTAAGCTTCACAAGTACTACCCTGAGCTATATCTTATAAAGGATGATGTCAATGTGGTCAAGAAGGCAATAGTAGAGGCCATCACTCATTATTGGAAACTTCTTGACCTAAAGGTTTTTGATACTTTAGCTGTATCAATGGTAAATAGAATAGAGGCAATTATTAAGGCTGATGGATGGTAGACTAAATATTAATTTCTACTATGTATTTACATCTTTTAAGTTTTTTTTGGGTTTTCATGATAGTGAATTGGTGGGTGAGTGTAACAATCCCTCCTTGGATTGTTAGTTCTTGGCGACAGGGAACGATACTTCTCTCCTTCTTCTGTTTCTTTCCTTAGTTATACGATAGCAATAGGCCTCTACCTATGTTACCGATAGTACAAGATTTTTATCTTCTATTGGGAACGCCTATCATAAGTTTTCTCTAACACTTCTTTCATGAAGAGCTTTCCTCGGTTTAACAATAACAGTTGCAATAATGATAAAGCTCGTATAGGTGTTTGATATTTGTTAAAGTAATAAGTAGGAAAAGTACTAAGAATTCAATCTAATTTTATTTAAACTCGTACCGCCAATACTGGCATATGACGAGCTCCAGGGCCAGACTCCCAGATTGTGGCATCTTGGATACCACTAACTATGGACTAACTAAACCGCCAACCCCGTATGTAACGATCCCTCTCTGGATAATTAATGCTTGGCGATGGGGAACGATACTTCTCTTCCTGTCTTCTTCTTCCTTTGTCTTACGATAGCTCTAGGCCTCTGACTACGTTACCGATAGTACAAGACCCTTGTCTTCTACCGGGAATACCTATTGTAAGCTTTCTCTAACTCTTCTCCGTAAAGCGCCTTCCTTGGCGTAACAATAACGTTGCAATAAGGATAAAGATCGTAAAGGTGTTTTATATTCGTTAAAGTAATAAATAGGAAAAGTACTTAGAACAAAGCGTGAAGAACCTATCTTCCTTGGCCGCATCGGCCTCCTTATATAGTGTTCTTCCCGCCTTTAGTCATGTGACCTAAAGTGGTCACATGTGCGAAACCAAATCATAACAAACTAATCATATGACCAAAGTGATCACATGCTCAAAACCCATGACCTCATAGTGAGGTCATGTGCAAAACTCATAAACCAATAGTAATGCAATAAACAAGTCATATGACTCGACTGAGTCATATGCACGAAACCCATGACCTCATAATGAGGTCATGTGTGAAACATAAATCATATGCGCAAGGCTTACCCGTAAGGCACACTCGCAAGGCATACTCGTCAGGCGTATGTCCCATGACTCATACATGAGCCATGTGCGAAAGCATCACAAATCCCATACATAACAAATCATATAACCCGAATAGGTCATATGCGCGAAACAATAACATACCTGTGACTCATAACTATGCATCACGTGAAAACCCTTTCCTCATTAAGCCATGTTCGTGACACCGTACCTCCAACATGCCTGCACCATGCCCCAACACAAACACTAAATACAAAGCCATCAACGATAAAGAAAAATCCTCCTGAGCCCAGCCTACCCGCCAGCCAAGTTACCTATACAAAATACAAAAATCTACTACTGCCACCTGAATATGACCCCACGATAACCTCCTCCACAGTAGAAACCCGCCTGAGTGCCCCCACTCAATGATCCTGAGACACCCCACCGACCGCCCCTGCACCCATCCCTATTCCCAAACAAAATGAAACACCTAATACCCAAGCGCGTAGACCCAAGGGAAAGCTGACTTACAGGGTGAGGGCTCCCTAGCCAAGGGGGTACGAACTATCATAGAGAATCAGGGAGGCACCACACCGGCAGCGCAGCTCAAAAACTTCAATAGAAGCAGCGAGAACGAGATAGTCCCCAAGTTGCTGGCACTTGACCAAACATGCCCCTGTATTCAGCTCTCCTCTAACTCCTCAGCTCGCTCTGCAGGCAGCGAGCCCACTGTGGACTTTGTAGTAGCCAGTTTGCGGTAGCACACCGGCGAAGACGATGACCCTTCCGAGTCGGGGACAAGTGGCATGGGTGAGGTCTGGTCTTGTTTGACCCGGCACTTCTTGTTTCTCTTACTCTTCTCACCTCTAGGTGCAGGTCTAGCAACAGGAGGAAATGAGCCACCCTCATTACCACCCACCGCCACAGGGAGGACGCCACCAGAGGCGTTACCCTGATCAGCCACGGGCTCAGCTACAGAGGACTCAGGCACTTTCCCCCCCGAAGGACATGATACCACCGCAGCTGGTACCACCACACCAAGATCCACCCCACCCACCCTAGGAGCCAGCACCTCAAACGGACCTGACGAATCAGGAACCAGTCCATCCACACTACTATCCACAACCGAAGTTGCAAGAGGGGTCGGGATAACCGGCAGTGCAATATTCCCCCAAGGGAGCAACTCTGCTAAGACCTGTGAATCCTGAGAGTCTAGCCCAGCTCCCTCAACGGAGACCACCTTAGTAACTGAAGCGATCGAGGAGACAGGAGAAGAGGGAATAA
Source organism: Tuber melanosporum (assembly GCF_000151645.1). Classification (NCBI taxonomy): domain Eukaryota; kingdom Fungi; phylum Ascomycota; class Pezizomycetes; order Pezizales; family Tuberaceae; genus Tuber; species Tuber melanosporum. Next base: position 56,627 of record NW_003299092.1, on the reverse strand, counting down.
TCGTAGGAGCTTCAGCCACCAGAATTGCAACCAAACTGCAAACTGTATCACGTTCGGAGGGCAGGGCAGTCAACAAGGTAGATATCTCTTTCTCAGTACGATGAAATTGCCGAGAAAGAAAGGAGATGTGATGCCAAAGGCAAGAGACTTCGGCCACTAAGACGAAGGTCTTCTCGACAGTACGAGACAAAACCACCGACGAATGTAGAGCGGACATAGTGGAGGTGGCGGAGGCTCACTTAGCCATTGCGACCGTGAGGAGGCGACCATTGTCAACAACTGAAAGGATAAGTAGAAGGAAGCAAGAACTTCCAGCAAACATAGGAGGAGGTATAATAACGAAGCTCCCAAAAGGTGTTCGAAGTTAAAGAATTGAAGCCTATCGTGAGATAGAAATCAAGGGCTCTGATTGGACTGACACTAAACCTTCACATCTGACACAGGGTGAAAGAAAAAGGAAAAGTACTTAGAACAAAGCCTAAAGAACCTATCCTCCTTGACCGCCTCAGCCTCCTTATATAGTGTTCTTCCCGCCCTAAGTTATGTGACCCAAAGTGGTCACATGTGCGAAACCAAATCATAACAAACTAGTCATGTGACCAAAGTGGTCACATGCTCAAAATCCATGACCTCATAGTGAGGTCATGTGTGAAAACTTATAAAGCAATCATAACACAATAAACAAGTCATATAACTCGACTGAGTCATATGTGTAAAACCCATAACCTCATAATGAGGTCATGTGTGAAACATAAATCATATGCGTAAGGCTTACCTGCAAGGCACACTCGTAAGGCATACTCGCCAGGCACACATCTCAAGACTCATATTTGAGCCATGTACGAAAGCATCACAAATCCCACACATACCAAATCATAAGACTCGAATGAGTCATATGTGTGAAACAATAACATATCTGTGACTCACAACAATGTGTCACGTGAAAACCTTTTTCATGCCAAGCCACGTTCGTGACACAACTCTTGACATATCTTTTGACATCTTCGCGCAGTCCTGGCCTATAGAATAACCTCTTGATGAATTCTGTAGTTTTCACCATTCCTCTGTGTCCTGCAGTTCAGATATCGTGGTGTTGTTGTATGATGTCTGTTCTTATCTTTTCTTCTTCAGAGATCTATTGTTTTCCATCGTACCACATATTTCCATCCTCCCATTGACATAAACCCAGAGCAATTCCTTTCATCTCCTTTTCTCCTTCCTCCATTGCTTCTCTTATTGTCTAAACTATTTTGTCTCCTTCGTTTGCCATCTTGATTTCTTTTTCTTCCATTGATATGAATTGGATAACCTCCATTGCCTCGAAGTAGGTCTTTGATAATAGTGTTCGTGTTTTTTGTTTGATCTTTTTGTCTTCTTTTCTTTGTAGTTTGTCGCTTGCAATTCTTGTGAGAGCATCTGGCTTTCCGCTCTCTTTGCCTGGTCGGTATTTAATTTTGAAATTGTATTTGCTAAGGTGTTCCATCCACCTTATCTGGTGGTCGTTCAATTCCTTCGTGATCATGAACAGGACCAAATTCTTGTGGTAGGTTAGAACTCGAAGCAGATGGTCATTCTTCGGAATGTATCTCCTCCATTCCTTTAATGCTTGAACTATTGCCAATAGTTCTTTGTTTGCAACGTCGTAGTTGCATTCTGCAGGTGTCATTGTCTTGGATCTGTAACCGGTACGGGTACTTGGTTATTGGTTTTGTTTTATGTTTTGTTTTAAGTATCGCCTTGATACTTGGTTTGTTTTAAGTATCGTTTGATATTTGGTTTTGTTTTATGTTTTGTTTTAAGTATCACTTTGATACTTAAAGAGTTTTTCCAAGTGTATCGATTGATACCTTTGATTAGTTTCGTTCATACTAGACATGAACAGATTTGTGTATTTAAAGACCGCCCGTTTCTACGATAGAAAAGGCAGACTTCGACAGACAGTATTTCAATATACTTGGTTGAAAAGTTACTTCTTTGTTCCTCAGAACACCCTTGAAGCCTCCTTTAGTTCTCAGCTCTCACCTCCTCTCTGGAAGAGTAGGCCACCTGCCAACTATCGTATTCATTACCGATAACGTGATTAGCACCTAGCGAATACGTTATAGGATCGGTAAGATACTGGCCTCTATTTTCCATCTTCGAATTGTTGCGATAGTATGCCTGAATATAAATACTTTGAGGCATCTGTTTCAATCATTGTCCTTCGGTTTGGGTTGAAGTATACCAGTATTGGTGCTGATATCAGATGTGTCCAGATAGTATCGTATGCTTTTTGTTCTGTTTCTCCCTATTCCCATTTCTTGTCTTTCTTGGTTAGATTATAGAGTGGTTTTGTAAGCATGCTAAACCCCTCTATGAACCTTCGATAAAAGTTGCAGAATTCCACAAAGCACTGAACATCTGTTTTGTTATTTGGTTTGGCCCAATCCCATATTGCTGCTGTTTTAACTGGATCAACCTTGACCCCGCTCTAATTGATGATAAATCCAAGGTATTTGGTTTCTTCTTTATGGAATTTGCATTTCGTTGGTTTGATCTTCATTCCTGATCATTGTATTGCGGCAATGGTATTGCTGACATCCTTCTGGCATTGTTGCATGTTTTTAGAGTAGATGAGTAAATAGTCCAAGTATACGATGCAACATATATTGAGGTACTTATTAAGTACCTTGTTGATCCATCTTTGGAATGAAGCTGGTGCATTGGTTAGCCCGAAAGGCATAACCAAGTATTCGAATATTCTGTATCTTGAGGCGAATGTAGTATTCCATTTGTCTCCTGCTTTGATGTGAATATTGTGGTATGCACCTTTGATGTTGAGTTTGGTAAAGTATTTTGCTGATCATAGTCTATCCAGTATCTCTGCAATTAAGGGTAATAGATATCGGTCTTTCTTGGTAACCTTTTGAGGGCTCTGTAGTTTACACAGAGACTCATTTTTCCATCTTTCTTTTCGACGAATAGTATTGGAGATCCTCCTGATACAAAGTAGTCTCTGATCCATCCTCGCTTTAGGTTTTGCTCTATATACTTTCTAACTTCTTCGAGCTCCACTTCTCCTAGTAGGTATAAGCTTTTGTAGGGAATCTCTTTTATTTTTCCTGTTTTCTCATCTTTGTTCAGCTGAATTTCGTGGTCAATTCCTGGTCTTCGGAGTGGTAGCCCCATAGCTTTCTCTTCTTGGAATAGATTTGTGAATTGATGATATTCTTTTGGAATCAATTATCTCCATCCTTTTTTGGTTTGGTATTTCTTATCTTGGATTGCTAGTTCCATGCTAATGTTAATTTTCGCTAAGACCGCTATTTTGTCTTCGTATGTCCATTTGAGAATTCCTGTTGTATCTCCTCTTCCATAGTACCGTCCAAAGGCTTGTGCTGTGATCTCCTTGATCTTGATTCTTTTTATTATATCAGGCTGGTTTTGGTCTGTGCTTCTTAATCCCTTGTCTCTCCTTGTGGTTTCTTCCACTTGATCTACTTCATGTAGATCCTGTTTGTTGATTTTTTCAATGATCAACTGTGCGATTCGATTTCCTTTCTGGACTTCACAGTCCTCTTAAGCCAGGTTGGTTAAGACTACTTTGATTTCACCTGTATTATTGGCATCGATCACCCCCGCCATAGTCATGAGTCGATATTTAACTGCTAGACTACTGCTGAGTGGTATCTGTCTATAGGTGCCTTCTGGTAGTATGATAGCTATTCCTGTTCCTATTATTGCCTGCCCCTTGGCAGGTATCTTGGTTTCTTTGTTGGCATACAGGTCATGTCCTGCTGCTTCTTTGAAACACTTGGTAGGCACTTTTGCCCCTTGGTCCAGCTTTTGTATCCAGACTCTCTTATCTTATCGCATCTCAGCATACTTTGCATGTAAAGTTTCTTCTTCCACTTCTCGTATCAGTGTTGAGTAGACCACCGCTGAACTGTTGAGATATCGTGTCGCACACTGTTCGCTGGTGAAGGTCATCTTGTTCTATTTTCTAATCGATCGTCAGGTTATGTTTTCGTAACCATAGCATCCTTAGGACTATCTCACGGTTCTTGAAATCGGCTACCTGAAAAGTTACCGTTTCCCTATTGGTGTCAATGTCCATAGATACTGTCACTATATAGGTTATAGGACCTGTTGTACTTGACTTTCCATCTGCTAAGTAGGTAGAGGCTTGCTTTCTTCACTTTTTTGGTGTGGAGTCAGTATTTGTCACAAATTTCTTTGTAGATGAAATCTTGGGTTACGCGCAAGTCGAGCATTACATATATCATTGTTTCTTCATACTTTTCGTTTTGTATCCTCGTTTTGATCATCACATGATCTTTATCTTCTTCTTCCCTTTGTGTAGGTAGTGCTGTGTAGTAGTTTGCTAACTTAATGGGTTTTTCAGGTCTACATCTTGGCTCTTGTAACCGGTATGGGTACTTGGTTATTGGTTTTATTTTATGTTTTGTTTTAAGTATCGCTTTGATACTTGGTTTGTTTTAAGTATCGTTTGATACTTGGTTTTGTTTTATGGTTTGTTTTAAGTATCGTTTGATACTTGGTTTATTTTAAGTATCATTTGATACTTAGTTTTGTTTTATATTTTGTTTTTAAGTATCGCTTTGATACTTGATTTGTTTTAAGTATCATTTGATACTTGGTTTTGTTTTATGTTTTGTTTTAAGTATCGCCTTGATACTTAATTAGTTTCACCAAAGTGTATCGGTTGATACCTTTGATTAGTTTCATTCATGCTAGACATGAACAGATTTGTGTATTTAAAGACCGCCTGTTTCTATGATAGAAAAGGCAGACTTCGACAGACAGTATTTCAATATACTTGGTTGAATGGTTACTTCTTTGTTCCCCAGTACACCCTCGAAGCCTCCTGTAGTTCTCAGCTCTCAGCTCCTCTCTGGTAGAGCAGGCCACCTGCCAACTATCGTATCTATTACCAATAACGTGATTAGCACCCTGCGAACACGTTACAGTTCTCCGAAACTACCATTTACTGGGGACCCTCGTCGTTTTCTGCCGGTAAATCTTCTATGATCTTTTCGTGAATATTGCTCCTCTTTTGAGCTTGAAAGTAATTGTTTCCAGCAGCTCTGGTCCCTTGGTATCCACGGTCGGGTCGGCTTCTGCATTCTCATATCTGATGGCCTGCTTTTCCGCCCCTTACGCAGAGTTTCCCATTCATTCTTGTAGCATATTCTTCCTTAAACAGGTTCAGAGCCGGTCCTGCTTTTGATTTGTCTAACTCCATGGACTCGCTTGGTGGTAATGCTCGACTTTCACCTCGAGCTGCTTGTGGTTTGAAGGTTCCATCAACATTCCTGGATGATTGGACCACACTATTGTCACAAACGTGGCTTGGCATAAAAAAGGTTTTCACATGATACATGGTTATGAGTTACAGGTATGTTATTGTTTCACACATATGACTCATTTAAGTCATATAATTTGTTATGTGTGGGATTTATGATGCTTTCGCACAAGGCTCAAATATGACTCATGGGAAGTGTGCCTGGCGAATATGCCTTGCGAGAGTGCCTTACGTGTAACCGGTACGGGTACATGGTTATTGGTTTTGTTTTATGTTTTGTTTTAAGTATCGCTTTGATACTTGGTTAGTTTTAAGTATCGTTTGATACTTGGTTTTGTTTTATGTTTTGTTTTAAGTATCGCTTTGATACTTAAGGAGTTCTACCAAAGTGTATTGATTGATACCTTTGATTAGTTTGGTTCATGTTAAGACATGAACAGATTTGTGTATTTAATGACCGCCTGTTTCTATGATAGAAAGGGCAGACTTCGACAGACAGTATTTCAATATACTTGGTTGAACGGTTACTTCTTTGTTCCTCAGTACACCCTCGAGGCCTCCATTAGTTCTTAGCTCTCGCCTCCTCTCTGGAAGACCAGGCCACCTACCAACTATCGTATCCTTTATCGTTAACGTGATTAGCACCCTCCGAACACGTTACATTTTTTCAACCACAGCAAGTGGTTAAGAATCTGTCCCCGGATTTAGGCCTGATCAACCTATCGATATCCACCTCAGAACGCTAGCGGAGAGAAGCGGCAGAATCACAGCACATTCGGCTTCATCTCAAACCTAAGATAGAGTCTTTGACGACCAGGTGTGGGAAGCAAATCCCACAGCAAGACCTTACAAAAAAAGAAACAAGCCCGGCGCTCTGCTAAAGAGCTGCGCGATCCTGCAAACACGGAAGATACACAACCTCCAGGAGAATTCCCTGCTACCCCAGCAAAGAAGCCTTCCTTTGAACCTCCAAACGACCCCGAATCTAGTAGCGAATCAGATATGGCTAGCACAGGAGGAGGGCCTTCTGGAGGAGGGAAATCTCGGGAAGGCCTGAAGAAGAGGACGTACCCGCAGCATTTAAACCCCCTAAGTTTAAACTCCACCTCCCAGCAAAGTTCACAAGAGAAGGAAAAGACCTTAAACCTGAAGCCTTTGACCGATGGGCAACAGAACTCTCACACTTCCTACTCTTACAAGGAAAAGATGTGGAAGACCCTACAACCGGACTTATCATTGGATCATTGTGTGCAGGAAAGGCAACCAACGCGTACCACCAATGCTATAAGGACTTGGGTGTGAATTTAAGATTAAGAGGAACTACAGTTATCGATTACCTGAAAGGACGATTCCAATCCTCTATAACCAACGACCTCCTATACAACAAATTCAACCAGCTCCAGTAAGTTAACGGAATGCATGTTAAGTGAATCACCGATGTGGCTACGGACCTAATAATGTATAAGGACCGAATGGAGAGAGGAAGTATTTCCCAATACATCCTGAAGCGACGATTCTACGACACCATGCACCCTACCCTCCGGCGAGAAGTAGAACCACGCGAGGAAGACGGCGATGATATTGCAGTAATAATTGCAAGAGCCGAATGAAAGGACGCCATTCTCCATGAGACCAAGGCCTACAAAACACGGACATCCTCTAGTAGGAACAGCCAGCCACGACACAAAGCCTCCAGCAACTCTAAAGACAATACCCCCCGGGTTTTCAAGAACCAAACAAAATCCTCCAAGGAAGCGAGACGGCAAAAGGGAGAATGTTTTGAATGTGGAAAAACAGGACACATGGCAAAGAATTGTCCTACAAAGAAAGGAAAAGAAAAGGCAATTAAGCAAGAGGCATTGGCCAACAATGTTGAAAGCGATAACGCCCAATCCAGTGAATATCAAGAGATCCATATCGGATATATCGATGTGGAATGCAACAGTTTTTGACCTCTGGCTACATTCAAAGCACACACCGCTCGAGAAGGTACTATCCTGATCAATGGCAAAAAGGCTCGAGTCCCATTCGACACTGGCGCAATCGGAAGAGATATGATCAGTAATGCCTTTGTCTCTGTCCATGGACTGCTCACTCGAGACCTTAACCAACCCATACCAGTCAATATGGCAGTAAAAGGATCACGATCCACAAGCCATAAAACCTGTAGTACGACCATTCGACTTGGTTCTGCAGTCCTACCCCCCCAGGAAATGCTGGTTGGAAACTTAGCCAAATACGATGCCCTGATAGGCATGCCATTCCTGAATCACCATAAAGCTATAATCAGGTGTGGGGAATCAACTATCGATTTCCCAGAGCAGGAGGTTAGAGTCTCATGCAAGCCAACAAGTGGAGAGTAGCGAGCCGCAGTCTGTGAAGCGACTGCCCTACGACTATTGGATGAGTACTCTCATGTTTTCCCTGATCAAATACCCGAAGAACTACCGCATATGAGAGAGGTGAATCACCACATCCGCCTCCGGGACCCATCTAGTCTAAAAAACCAACCCACCTACTCTATTCCTGACACATACAAAAGCCCACTTTGTGATTGGATCAACCAACAACAGAGAAGAGGAGTCATCTACCAAGCAGAAGCCCCAGGTGCCGCTCCTATGTTTGTTCAACCCAAAGCAGATGGCAAAAGAATCCGCCCCTTGGTTGACCTTAAGCTATGGAACGAAAACACAGTTATGGACAGCTCCGCTATCCCAAACCAAACCCAGATTCTAAATGCAGTTGGACGGGCAAGATTCCGAAGTAAGATTGATCTAAGTGATGCTTATTTCCAAACAAGGTTAGACCCAGAAAGCGAACGCTACAACGGTTTCAAAACACCCTTCGGAAGTTTCATTAGCCGAGTTATGTTACAAGGAGATATGAATGCGCCTGCCACCTTTATGCGAATTATGGAAATCCTCCTAAGCGAATACCTCCACCCTTTTGCTTGGGTCTACATTGATGATATTCTCATCTTCTCGAACACCGAAATAGAACATGCCTACCATATAGGATTGGTTTGTACCAAACTAAGGGATGCTAAATTCTACGCTAGATGAAACAAATCAATTCTGTTTGCCGATAAACTCTGTAACCGGTATGGGTACTTGGTTATTGGTTTTGTTTCATGTTTTGTTTTAAGTATCGCTTTGATACTTGGTTTGTTTGAAGTATCGTTTATTACTTGGCTTTGTTTTATGTTTTGTTTTAAGTATCGCTTTGATACTTGGTTTGTTTTAAGTATCACTTTGATACTTGGTTTGTTTTAAGTATCGCTTTGATACTAGGTTTGTTTTAAGTATCGTTTGATACATGGTTTTGTTTTATGTTTTGTTTTAAGTATCACTTTGATACTTGGTTTTGTTTTATGTTTGTTTCAAGTGTCGCCTTGACAGTTAAAGAGTTTTACCAAAGTGTATCGATTGATACCTTTGATTAGTTTCGTTCATGTTAAGACATGAACAGATTTGTGTATTTAAAGTCCGCCTGTTTCTATGATAGAAAAGGCAGACTTCGACAGACAGTATTTCAATATACTTGGTTGACCGGTTACTTCTTTGTTCCTCAGTACACCCTCAAAGCCTCCTTTAGTTCTCAGCTCTCGCCTCCTCTCTGGAAGAGCAGGCCACCTGCCAACTATCGTATCTACTACCAAAAACATGATGAGCACCTTGCGAACACATTACATTTTTTTAACCTCAGCAAGTGGTTAAGAACCTGTCCCTGGATTTAGGCCTGATCAACCTATCGATATCCACCTCAGAACGCTAGCGGAGAGAAGCGGCAGAATCACCGCACATTCCGCTTCATCTCAAACCCAAGATAGAGTCTTTGACAACCAGGAGTGGGAAGCAAATCCCACAGCAAGACCTTACAAAGAAGAAACAACCCCGGCGCTCTGCTAAAGAGCCGGGCAATCCTGCAAACACGGAAGATACACAACCTCCAGGAGAATTCCCTGCTACCCCAGCAAAGAAGCCTTCCTTTGAACCTCCAAACGACCCTGAATCCAGTAGCGAATCGGATATGGCTAGCACAGGAGGAGGGCCTTCTGAAGGAGGGACATCTCAGGCAAGGCCTGAACATGAAGAGGTACCCGCAGCATTTGAACCCCCTAAGTTTACACTCCACCTGCCAGTAAAGTTCACAGGAGAAGGAAAAGACTTCAAACCTGAAGCCTTTGAACGATGGGCAACAGAACTCTCACACTTCCTACTCTTACAAGGAAAGGATGTGGAAGACCCTACAACCGGGCTTATCATTGGATCATTCTGTGAAGGAAAGACAACCGACGCATACCACCAATGCTATAAGGACTTCGGCGGGAATGTAAGATTAAGAGGATCTACAGTTCTCGATTACCTGAAAGGACGATTCCAATCCTCTATAACCAACGACCTCCTATACAACAAATTCAACCAGCTCCCACAAGTTAATGGAATGCACGTCAAGCGAATTACCGATGTGGCTACGGACCTAATAATGTATAAGGACCGGATGGAGAGAGGAAGTATCTCCAACTACATCCTGAAGCGACGATTCTACGACACCATGCACCCTACCCTCCGGCGAGAAGTAGAACCACTCGAGGACGATGGCGATGATATTGCAGTAATAATTGCAAGAGCTGAACGAAAGGACGCCATTCTCCATGAGACCAAGGCCTACAAAACACAGACATCTTCTAATAGGAACAGCCAGCCACGGCACAAAGCCTCCAGCAATTCTGAAGACAATACCCCACGGATTTTCAAGAAGAAAACAAAATCCTGCAAAGAATCGAGACGGCAAAAAGGAAAACGTTTTGAATGTGGAATAACAGGACACATGGCAAAGAACTGTCCTACAAAGAAAGGAAAAGGAAAGGCAATTAAGCAAGAGGCATCGGCCAACAATGTTGAAAGCAATAACTCCCAATCCAGTGAATATGAAGAGATCCATATCGGATATATTGATGTGGAATGCAACAGTGTTCGACCTCCGGCTACATTCAAAGCACACACCGCTCTAGAAGGTACTATCCTGATCAATGGCAAAAGGGCTCGAGTCCTATTCGACACTGGCGCAATCGGAAGAGATATGATCAGTAATGCCTTTGTCTCTGTCCATGGACTTCTCACTCGAGACCTTAACCAACCCATACCAGTCAATATGGCAGTAAAAGGATCACGATCCACAAGCCATAAAACCTGTAGTGCGACCATTCGACTTGGTTCTGCAGTCCTACCTCTCCAGGAAATGCTGGTTGGAAACTTAGCCAAATACGATGCCCTAATAGGCATGCCATTCCTGAATCGCCATAAAGCTATAATCAGGTGTGGGGAATCAACTATCGATTTCCCTGAGCAGAAGGTTAGAGTCTCATGCAAGCCAACAAGCGGAGAATACCGAGCCGTAGTCTGTGAAGCGACTGCCCTACGACTATTGGATGAATACTGTGATGTTTTCCCAGATCAAATACCCGAAGTACTACCGCATATGAGAGAGGTGAATCACCACATCCGCCTCCGAGACCCCTCTAATCTAAAAAACCAACCCACCTACTCTATTCCTGACGCATACAAAAGCCCACTTTGTGATTGGATCAACCAACAACAGAGAAGAGGAGTCATCTACCGAGCAGAAGCCCCAGGTGCCGCTCCTATGTTTGTTCAACCCAAAGCAGATGGCAAAAGAATCCACCCCTTGGTTGACCTTAAGCTATGGAACGATAACACGGTTATGGACAGCTCCGCTATCCCAAACCAAAGCCAGATCCTAAATGCAGTTGGACGGGCTAGATTCCGAAGTAAGATTGACTTAAGTGATGCCTACTTCCAAACAAGGTTAGACCCAGAAAGCGAACACTACAACAGTTTCAAAACACCCTTCGGGAGTTTCATTAGCCGAGTTATGTTACAAGGAGATATGAATGTGCCCGCCACCTTTATGCAAATTATGGAAAACCTCCTGAGCGAATACCTCCACCATTTTGTTTGGGTCTACATTGATGATATTCTCATCTTCTCGAACACCGCAACAGAACACGCCTACCATATAGGTTTGGTTTGTACCAAACTAAGGGATGCTAAATTCTACGCTAGCAGAAACAAATCAATTCTGTTTGCCGATAAACTCGATATCCTAGGACATGTCATAGATGATGAAGGAATACACGCAGCCCCTGGAAAAATAGCTTGTTTAACGGAATAGTCAACACCCCGGAATGAAAAGGAACTCATGCGATTCCTAGGACTAGTCAACTATATTTCCCAGTTCCTCCCACACCACGCCACTGTGACAGCGCCGCTGACTGACCTTCCCGGCAATGCAGAATTTGTCTGGACCCACACTCATGACCAAGCCTTTACCAACATCAAGGAGTTGATTAAAAACGCCAACGTTATCCCACCTATCGACTATAGTAAACCAGAACCGATATGGTTGATTACTGATGCATCGGATGTTAGAGTTGGAGCATGGGTTGGGCAAGGGGCCTCCCATGAAACGGCAAGGCCGGCGGCATTACACAGCAGGAAGTTCACTAACTCACAGATGAACTATGGAACAACAGACAAGGAAGCCATTGCTGCGATTGATGCTCTCGCCGCTTTCAACCACATCCTCATGGGCAATACCTTCACTATTGTCACCGACCACCAACCTCTCACTAATCTTAAAACAGAAAGGATACCTGGAAGAAGGAGAACAAGATGGATAGGCGAAATCAGCAAATACGATGCAAAAATTATCTACACCCCTGGAAGAACGAACTATTTAGCTGATGCTCTCTCCCGCCTATATGAGAATCAAGACATCGCAGACCCCCCTCTTGTTCATGACCACACAAGACAAAGCGAGGACAGCCCTGACGACACCTCCTATGAACATGAACCATCGATGGCTATCACCAGCTTTGCCGCTCTCTCCAATCCTTTCTCTTACACCATGTACAGTGCTGCCGGAATAGAACAAGGAAAGGACATTGATGAAGAATGGAAAGACAATTGCACGCTCCGCAGCACACCTCCTCACGAACTTGAACAAAGCAGACTCCACTGGTCCCACTGTTATCTCGACATCTGCCCTTTTCACCAGACGGAGATCAAGTTCGGCAACAAATACCAGCGACCATACTATATGCCTGCTGAAGATTCCAAAGATACCAGCTTCAACACTGTAGAAGGAGTAGAAGAGATGATCAATAAAGATGAATCAACCCAACCTTCACATACCCTTAACCCTGTTCCAACATGATACCAAGGTCTGGAAGAACTCGAACAAGCCGCAGCCTACGTGGATGCAATATCCTATTTACAACCCCCACAGTCAGCCCCGCCATCCTCACCTCCCATAATCGATTCACGACCACTATATGGTGGACCCTTACGAGTATACAACAATGAAACTATTGTCTCAGTCATACCCCCTAGTATTCCCGAGCATCGGCGCCAACTCTACGAAACCTTTGAGCAAGAGGAAGCCCCTATCGAACCAACAAGAGGATCCCTAATCGAGGATGAACGAGATGTTAGATCAACCACAGAAGAATTAACCTCCTCTTTCCGAAGCCAAATGATAGCAGGATACCGCCACGACCCAATTTACTTCAAAGCCATGGATAGCTCCAGGCATGAAGACCTCGCCCCCTACAACATATCAAATGGAATGGTCTATACTAGCACCTGTTATGGTGAACATTGCCTATACATAGCAAAGGGCCATATGTTCAATGGAATGACTATTAGAGAATATGTCATATCCGAGATTCACAACAAAGGACACCACAGTGCGGACTGCAACCTTCAATATGCGTCACAATATGTTTACTGGCCTGAGATGCGCAAGGATTTCCGCGATTTCGTCAAACAATGTGAACTCTGCCTGGCTGACCAAGAGCGCACACAACTACCTGAAGGAAAGGCACAAACCCTCCAACTACCATGTGAAATATTCGAATCATATGCCGTCGATTTTGCAGGACCATTCAACAAATCCGCTGGATATGACACCATCTTGGTAGCTGTGGACCGATTCTCTGGATACACCTGGTTAATACCAATGAAGGTTACCGACTCCTCCAAAGACACCTGGAATAACCTACAATGATACTTGTTTACCCCCCACGGGTACCCCTTATCTATTGTCAGTGATGCTGATCCCCGCTTTACTGCCAGGTTCTGGAAGCAAACCTTGACCTCCCTCGGAATGAACCACATTATGGCTGCCCCAGGACACCATGAGACTAATGGCCAAGCAGAACGAAAAATCCGCGAAGTTAAAACCGGAATTAGGAACATGATCAATGAACGACAAACCAACTGGGAACCAGCCATTGTTGAGCTCGCTGCATATATCAACGCCGGATTTTCAGATACCTTGGGGATGTCACCATACAAGGCAGTCTTTGGCCGTCAATACCACCTCCTACCTACAACACTATTTAAGAACTCCTCAGTCCCTACCGCTGAGGACCATCTAAACCGCCACCAAGCAATTCGGAACGATGCCTTCCAAGCTGTTAAGGCTGCCAGATTCTAAAGCACCACTATTGCCCAGAAACGATGATGCAAACATGTTCCCATCTCACCAGGAGACATGCTCATGGTACACAGTAACATGTTCATTACCAATGTCGGATACAGCAAGAAACCACAACCCGGATGGCGTGGACCCTTCAAAGTCATATCCTTTGACGATCATACAGAGCACTACACTGTTCAGATGGATGGACGCATGTACGCGAACCGCAATACTGCAGTCTTTCACGCCTCAGCTGTCAAGCGATTCCATCCAAATGACCACTCCAAGTTTCCTGGAAGGACCCACTCTCGGCCTGCACCTATCATGATTGATAAGAAGGATGAAGGGGAAGTTGAAGAAATCAGAGACCACCGCCTTTGGCATGGAAATGATCAGTTCCTAGTCAAATGGAAAGGATATCCGACGAGCGAAAACAGTTGGGAACCACAGGAAGGACTTGAGCACGCTATGGATATGGTGAACGGATGGTGGAAAGACAACATGCCAAACGAATCCCTCCCCCCAACAATCAATTATATCACCATGTGCTGGACACCTACAATGCCAGAAACTGAGCAATGGCATGCAGAACTCGCAACTAGAGATGGATTTTGGGCACCATACTTTGAGTCAGAGTTCGAAAGCAGCGATGAGGAGAATCAAGCTATGGAGCAGGCCCTCGACAACTTTATCTAGTCACCAATCACCATCCGAATACCATAACGATGTCAAACTATGTGGAGCTCAATGTGAGGCAGTGACGACAGGTTGTTGGACTGTTGTTGAACCGCGATGTTATCCAACTTGAAAACTATTTCGAAATCCTCTGGATAGATTACTGCCCTGATTGCGATCATGCTTGGGTTGATGTACTGCACGAATCTGGTATTCGTGACTACTGTGATTTAGATTTCTTTGAGTCAAAGTATTTCCTGAGAGTTTCCTCTTGTCCCTGGTGTAACACTTACGATGAAGAGTTTTTAGTGGAAATAGAAGCCTTTAGTTTCTCAGACTCCGCTTTTGAGGATTATCAGGTTTTGTTTGTTTAAACAGTTGTTTTGTTTTGGGGAATGTAACCGGTACGGGTACTTGGTTATTGGTTTTGTTTTATGTTTTGTTTTAAGTATCGCTTTGATACTTGGTTTGTTTTAAGTATCGTTTGATACGTGGTTTTGTTTTATGTTTTGTTTTAAGTATCGCTTTGATACTTGGTTTGTTTTAAGTATCGCTTTGATACTTGGTTTGTTTTAAGTATCACTTTGATACTTGGTTTGTTTTAAGTATCGGTTGATACTTGGTTTTGTTTTATGTTTTGTTTTAAGTATCGCTTTGATACTTGGTTTTGTTTTATGTTTTGTTCCAAGTGTTGCCTTGACACTTAAAGAGTTTTACCAAAGTGTATCGATTGATACCTTTGATTAGTTTCGTTCATGTTAAGACATGAACAGATTTGTGTATTTAAAGACCGCCTGTTTCTACGATAGAAAAGGCAGACTTCGACAGACAGTATTTCAATATACTTGGTTGAACGGTTACTTCTTTGTTCCTCAGTACACCCTCGAAGCCTCCTTTAGTTCTCAGCTCTCGCCTCCTCTCTAGAAGAGCAGGCCACCTGCCAACTATCGTATCTACTACCAATAACGTGATTAGCACCTTGCGAACAAGTTACAAACTCGATATCCTAGGACATGTTATAGAAGATGAAGGAATACACACAGCCCCTGGAAAAATAGCCTGTTTAACGGAATGGTCAACACCCCGGAATCAAAAGGAACTCATGCGATTCCTAGGACTAGTCAACTATATTTCTCAGTTCCTCCCACACCACGCCACTGTGACAGCGCCGCTCACAGACCTTCCCGGCAATGCAGAATTTGTCTGGACCCACACTCATGACCAAGCCTTTACCAACATCAAGGAATTGATTAAAAACACCAACGTTATTCAACCTATCAACTATAGTAAACCAGAACCGATATGGCTGAGTACTGATACATCAGATGTTGGAGTTGGAGCATGGGTTGGGCAAGGGGCCTCCCAGGAAATGGCAAGGCCGGCGGCATTACACAGCAGGCAGTTCACTAACTCACAGATGAACTATGGAACAACAGACAAGGAAGCTCTTGCTGTGATTGATGCTCTCGCTACTTTCAATCACATCCTGATAGGCAATACCTTCACTATTGTTACCGACCACCAACCCCTCACTAATCTTAAAACAGAAAGAATACCTGGAAGAAGAAGAACAAGATGGATAGGCGAGATCAGCAAATACGATACAAAAATCATCTATACCCGTGGAAGAACGAACTATTTAGCTGATGCTCTCTCCCGCCTATATGAGAATCAAGACATCGCAGACCCCCTTCTTGTTCACGACCACACAAGACAAAGCGAGGACAGCCCTGACGACACCTCCTATGAACAAGAGCCATCGATGGCTACTGCCAGCTCTGCCGCTCCCTCCAATCCTTTCTCATACACCATGTACAGTGCTGCCGGAACAGAACGAGGAAAGGACATTGATGAAGAATGGCAAGACAATTGCACGCTCAGCAGCACACCTCCTCACGAACTTGAACAAAGCAGACTCCAGTGGTCCCACTGTTATTACAACTCCTGCCCTTTTCACCAGACTGAGATTAAGTTCGGCAACAGATACCAACGACCGTACTATATGCCTGCTGACGATTCCAAAAACACCAGCTTCGACACCGTAGAAGGGGCAGAAGAGATAATCAATGAAGATGAATCGACCCAACCTCCTCATACCCTTAATCCTGTCCCAACACGATACCAAGGTCTTGAAGAACTCGAACAAGCAGCAGCCTACGTGGATGCAATATCCTATTTACACCCCCCACAGTCAGCCCCGCCATCCTCACCTCCCATAATCGATTCACGACCACTATATGGTGGACCCTTACGAGTATATAACAATGAAACCATTGTCTCGGTCATACCCCCTACTATTCACGACCATCGGCGTCCACTCTACGAAACGTTAGAGGAAGAGGAAGCCCCTATCGAAACAATAAGAGGATCCCTAATCGAGGATGAACGAGATGTTAGATTGACCACAGAGGAATTAACCTCCACTTTCTGAAGCCAAATGATAGCAGGATACCGCCATGACCCAATTTACTTCAAAGCCATGGATAGCTCCAGGCATGGAGACCTCGCCCCCTACAATATATCAAATGGAGTGGTCTATACCAGCACCGGTTATGGTGAACACTACCTATACATACCAAAGGGCCATATGTTCAATGGAATAACTATTAGGGAATATGTTATTACTAAAATCCACAACAAAGAATACCATAGTGCGGATCGCAACCTCCAATATGCCTCAGAATATGTTTACTGGCCTGAAATGCGAAAGGACCTCCGAGATTTTGTCAGGCAATCCCCCTCTGTCAGGCAAATAAGGAGCGAACGCAACTTCCTGAAGGGAAAGCTCAGACCCTCCAACTACCATGTGAAATATTTGAATCCTATGCCATCGATTTTGCAGGACCATTTAACAAGTCCGCCGGATATGACACCATCTTGGTAGCTGTGGATCGATTCTCTGAATACACCTGGTTAATACCAATGAAGGTTACCGATTCCTCCAAAGACACCTGGAATAAGCTCCAACAATACTTGTTTACCCCCCACGGGTACCCCTTATCTATTGTCAGTGATGCTGATCCCCGCTTTACTGCCAGATTCTGGAAGCAAACCTTGACCTCCCTCGGAATAAACCACATTATGGCTACCGCAGGACACCATGAGACTAATGGCCAAGCAGAACGAAAAATCCGCCAGGTTAAGACCGGAATTAGAAACATGATCAATGAACGACAAACCAACTGGGAACCAGCACTTGTCGAATTCGCTTCATATATCAATGCCGGATTTTCATATACCTTGGGGATGTCGCCATACAAGTCAGTTTTTGGCCACCAATACCCTCTCCTACCTACAACTCTATTCAAGAACTCCTCAGTCCCTGCCTCCGATGACCACTTAAACCGCCATCAAGCGATTCGGAATGACGCTTTCCAAGCTGTTAAGGCTGCCCAATTCCGAAGCACCACTACCGCTCAGAAGCGACAACGCAAACATGTCCCTATTTCTCCAGGTGACATGCTCATGCTACATGGAAACATGTTCATCACCAATATTGGACGCAGCAAGAAACTGCAACCCTGATGGCGAGGACCTTTTAAGGTCTTATCCTCTGACGAACATACAGAGAACTACACTGTTCAGATGGATGGACGCACGTACCGCTGCAATACTGCAGTATTCCACGCCTCTGCTATCAAACGATTCCACCCAAATGACGACTCTAAGTTCCCTGGAAGAACCCACTCTCGACCCGAACCTATTATAATTGAGAAGAAAGATGAATGGGAAGTTGAAGAAATCCAAGACCAGCTCCTTTGGTATGGAAATGATCAATTCTTAGTTAAATGGAAAGGATATCCAACCAGCGAAAACAGTTGGGAACCACTGGAAGGACTAGAGCACGCTATGGATATGGTGAATGAATGGTGGAAAGACAATATGCCGAATAGATCCCTTCCCCCAACAATCAACTACATCACTATGTGCTGGACACCCGCGATGCCAGAAACTGAGCGATGGCATGCAGAACTCGAAACTAGAGATGGATTTTGGGCACCATACTTTGAATCGGAATTCGAGAGTAGCGATGAGGAGAATCAAGCTATGGAGCAGGCCCTCCACAACCTTATCTAGTCACCAATCACCATCCGAATACCATAACGATGTCAAACTATGTGGAGCTCAATGTGAGGCAGCGATAACAGATTGTTGGACTGTTCTTGAACCACGATGTTATCCAACTTGAAGAGTATTTCGAAATCCTCTGGATTGACTACTGTCCTGATTGCGATCATGCTTGGGTTGATGTACAGCACGAATCTGGTATTCGTGACTACTGTGATTTAGATTTCTTCGAGTCTAAATGTTTCCTTAGAGTTTCCTCTTGTCCCTGGTGTGACACTTACGATGAAGAATTTTTAGCGGAAACTGAAGCCTTTAGTTTCTCAGACTCCGCTTTTGATGATTATTAGGTTTTGTTTGTTTAAACAGTTATTTTGTTTTGGGGAATGTAACTGGTACGGGTACATGGTTATTGGTTTTGTTTTATGTTTTGTTTTAAGTATCGCTTTGATACTTGCTTAGTTTTAAGTATCGTTTGATACTTGGTTTTGTTTTATGTTTTGTTTTAAGTATCGCTTTGATACTTGGTTAGTTTTAAGTATCGTTTGATACTTGGTTTTGTTTTATGTTTTGTTTTAAGTATCACTTTGATACTTAAGGAGTTTTACCAAAGTGTATCGATTGATACCTTTGATTAGTTTGGTTCATGTTAAGACATGAACAGATTTGTGTATTTAATGACCGCCTGTTTCTATGATAGAAAGGGCAGACTTCGACAGACAGTATTTCAATATACTTGGTTGAACGGTTACTTCTTTGTTCCTCAGTACACCCTCGAGGCCTCCTTTAGTTCTTAGCTCTCACCTCCTCTCTGGAAGAGCAGGCCACCTACCAACTATCATATCCTTTATCGTTAACGTGATTAGCACCCTGCGAACACGTTACATTACGGGTAAGCCTTGCGCATATCATTTATATTTCGCTCATGACCTCGTTATAAGGCTATAGGTTTCACGCATATGACTCAGTCGAGTCATAAGACTTGTTTATTGTGTTATGATTGGTTTATGAGTTTTTGCACATGACCTCGCTATGAGGTTATGGGTTTTGAGCAGGTAACCACTTTGGTTACATGACTAGTTTATTATAATTTGGTTTCGCACATGTGACCACTTTGGGTCGCATGACTATGGACGGGAAGAATACTATATAAGGAGGCCGATGGGGCCGAGGAGGATAGGTTCTTCACGCTTTGTTCTAAGTACTTTTCCTACTTATTACTTTAACAAATATAAAACACCTTTACAATCTTTATCTTTATTTCAACATTATCATTATGCCAAGGCAAGTTCTACACGAAGAAGAGTTAGAGAAAGCTTATAATAGGCATCTCCGATAGAAGACAGAGGTCTTGTACTATTGGTAACGTAGGGGGAGGCCTAGTGCTATTATAAGATGAAGAAAAGAGAAGAAAGAGAAGAGAAGTATCATTCCCCCTCGCCAAGAACTAACCATCCAAGGAGGGATCGTTACACATATTTGCTATAGTGTTCTCCAAGTTGTTTCAAATCATGTTAAGTTTGCTTTCCTTATCGATCGCCCATCTTGTAAATCATTCTGCTGTTATATAGTGCAAGTCAGAGATTCCCCATACCTCTCGGAGTCTCTCCCCACAGTTTCTTAGCAGGATAATGTAGAGGGTAGCATCATCAAATTCTGCCTCGTATTCCAATAGTCAGCATTCGTTCCAATATGCCAAAAAGGTCTGTTTTCCTTGTTGGAGTTTCTCCAGCTTCCATCTTGCTGTCTCCTTAGTGTTGCAATCTCCCAATTGTTCAAAGAGTGTCACCTTGAATTCCTCATACATGACCCATTCTTTCTGCTTCCTTCCATCTTAGAAGGGCATTATCCATTGTCCCGCGAGTCCTCTAAGTAGAGATTCCGCATAGGGAATCTTAATCTCATTATTGCATTCTCCATATCCCTTGACGGCAAAATACCTTTCGCATTGTGTCAGGAATATTCTAGATTATCTTCTGCTTCTTCATACGTGTCGAGTTCTTTTACTTTTGGTCGTTGGATATTTCCTTGTCCTGTGTTTCGTGTTGCTACCAGAAATGCCTGAAACTGATTCTCAGTCATTCCAAGTATTCTAGTGCCTGGTGCCAGGGCAGCCAGGGCCAGTGGCACAGGTACCTCTGATCCCGACATTCTCTCGGGTCATGGGGTTTCTGCAGGTGAGCTATTAACTAGTAATCCCTTCTCTGGGGTTACTGGGCTTGCTGCCCTTGAGGGCTCTGCTGAAACGTGATCTAGGGTGTCGCTAAATCCTCCTAAGTTAAGGTTTTAATTGTTGATATTGATATCTTCTTCCCTATCTGGGTTGAAGGATGCTATCTTGTATTGTTTAGTATCGCACTAGGTGATGCTTTATAATGTAAGAATCCCTCCTTGGATTGTTAGTTCTTGGCAATGGGGAATGATACTTCTCTCCTTCTTCTGTTTCTTTCCTTAGTCTTACGATAGCACTAGGCCTCTGCCTATGTTACCGATAGTACAAGACTTTTGTCTTCTATCTGGAACGCCTATTATAAGCTTTCTCTAACTCTTCTTTCGTGAAGAGCTTTCCTCAGCGTAACAATAACGGTTGCGATAATAATAAAGATTGTAAAGGTGTTTGATATTTATTAAAGTAATAAGTAGGAAAAGTACTTAGAACAAAGCTTGAAGAACCTATCCTCCTTGGCCACATAGGCCTCCTTATATAGTGTTCTTCCCGCCCGTAGTCATATGACCTAAAGTGGTCACATGTGCGAAACAAAATCATAACAAACTAGTCATGTGACCAAAGTGGTCACATGCTCAAAATCCATGACCTCATAGCAAAATCATATGCGAAAACTTATAAACCAATCATAACGCAATAAACAAGTTATATGACTCGACTGAGTCATATGGCTGAAACCCATGACCTCATAATGAGGTCATGTGCAAAACATAAATCATATACGCAAGGCATACCCGCAAGGCACACTCACAAGGCATACTCGCTAGGCGCTCGTCTCATGACTTATAATTGAATCATGTGCGAAGTATAACATAATAAGTCATATGTCCCAATTGAGTCATATGCATGAAACAATAATATACCTATAATTCATAATCATGAGTCATGTGAAAACCTTTTCCGTGCCAAGCCATGTTCATGACAGTGCATGTGGTTGTCATTACCAATGATTTTCCTCTTTTGAATCGTGGTTAATTTTGTCCAAGCATAATACAATAAATTTCTGAACCAAAATCGAATTCAGAAGGGTGACTTGAAATCTTTAGTGGAACCTTTTACTCTGTATCTAGTACTTGTATTGGTAGAAAAATTCAACTATTCATTAACTTTAAAAACCAAATTCTCCACTACTGCCAGGAGTTAGATGCTGGCAGGGGTGAGCCACGCACAGTATGAACATACTATAGTACTTTTAAGCAGGCTGGTTGTACTTGTAGATCCTCTTTCTCCCACAAAGCTGAGCTGGGGAAATTTTGAGAGTATTTGTTATAACACTGGCAGTTATTTCTTTTGTTTTAGTGTCTATTGGTGGTTTTTTCCTTTTCTGCCTGCCGCCTTTCCCGTATTGAGGGAGGATGTGTGGTTGGCTCTGGATTAGAGGAACTGTAGGATTGGAAGGCATTGAACATAGTTGGAATACCTTTCTTTGTTAGTGCTTTGGGCCTTTATACCATAACTTACGTTGAATGCAGCGGATGAGTCCCAGTCTTGTGTACCTGAATCAATCCACGGACTTAAAAAATACAGCCCGAGCAGTAGCAAGGAGGAGTAATGTGGTCTCGAGACTGTACTAATACTTGCCTGTACTGTACGAGTACTTACCTGTACTGTACACAACTACTTCCGCTTGTACGATCGTACCCGTACAGTTGAGTGCCATGGTGAGGTACCGGTATGCCTGCTCGATCTCGGCGCCTTGTCGCCCGCCGAGAGAGGTGCATATATGGATGAGCGATGGCGAGGCGTTCCGGCATGACATTGTATGGGCTTGACTTGGAGGGTGTATTACCATAGCTTAAGTTAGCCTTTATCACCAAACGCCACACGCAGCAACCACCTCATGGTCGGCTTGGTAGACTACTATGTTTCCAGTGTTGTACTGTACTCGAGCACTGTACTCGAGTACCGGTATGCGGTTATCGTGAACCTTCCAGCTTTCCTTCCCCTTCCCCTTCCCTTCTCCCATCGCTCGTTCATAGTACTTGTACTAGAGCCTCCAACACGACAACTGAGGGAAACGCCATTTGTGACGACTCGTATCGTACAGTACAATATCCCGAACTTTGTCTCACTCATATCGTACAAGTGCTACAGAGCGTTTACCCTACCGGTCCTTACAGTAGGGCAATATCCTTGGCATGGTAGGAGAAACCTTAAACTAGAGGGCCGGGTATTTTTGCTTAGTAATATATCCTTGTTGGTTCCTAATGCGGCAGGCAGTTATCCATCAGTTAATTCTGCTTTATTGGCAATTTAAATACCCAGTGACTGGGTATTACATTGAGTGATAGTCCACCTAATTTTGAACCCTATAGCTCGCTCAAAGGGTTGTCTTTTCAAGATAACTTTCTGTTAGATTCTCCGCCATGTTTTTCTGTGATATTATCATATCGAAGAATGGAGAGGAAACTAGGGTAAGGGTTGTTTTTGAAGAGCCATAGTAATTTAAATTGGGCATTTTCTCAGGTTCAGAGTGCCCTGGTTAAAGAGTTCTCACAACCGTGCTGGTATTTTCTTACACGGGTCGCACGGAGGTGAACCATAAGGCCCCCCCTCCCCCTTCTACAGTAGCACCACCAGCGCTCCTCGCCCCTCCTTCCCTCACTCCTTCCATACTCGTCCTTGCCCTTCTTCATCCACTCTCTCTCTCACTCTCCAGCCTTGAAAAAAAAGAATTAACTTGTGAGCACTGACACGGTACTCGCCTGATCCCTGGTGTCTCGTGTTGTTTCTTATTGCTACGATAGGCCGGTTCAACGGCGACTGAGTGAGCGCAACGAAACGCTGGTACGTGCCCTATTGTGCTGGTACTCGAGCACTTGCCATCCCTGTGAGCACCGTGCAACAACCCATCGTGCCCTCACCTCCCCTCACACAGCGAACGTACCTAGGTAACCACAAGCTGCGCTCTTTCATCCTCATCGCCTGCAGTCAAAAATTCTCTACGGGTGTTAGTTCAACTC
This sequence comes from Tuber melanosporum, assembly GCF_000151645.1. Classification (NCBI taxonomy): domain Eukaryota; kingdom Fungi; phylum Ascomycota; class Pezizomycetes; order Pezizales; family Tuberaceae; genus Tuber; species Tuber melanosporum. Next base: position 32,887 of record NW_003299092.1, on the reverse strand, counting down.
AATCCGAGTTGGTCAATCGACTCAACTCAACCCGGCCCCCGTTTTCTCCCCGTCTTATTATTATTGTTTCGGAAAACGGAAACGCGATTTAAACACGCGAAAAAAAAAACATTTTTTGATACACAAGTTCCACCATGCCGCCAAAACGCAAGCGAGGTGGAGGGGTTAGTGAGAACGCGGTGGAGTCGCCGGAGGAACAACAGAGCGAGCCATCGGTCAACAATAATCCGCCCCTAATAGTATCGGACTGCCCCTTCACGGTTGAGTACAAGGCGGCCACTCCAGCAGCAAAGAAGAAGAAGAAGAAGAAGGGTGGCGCTGCTAGCGCTGGTGGTAGCCATGCGCCACGGCAAGCGAAGAGGTACACCAAGTCCGGAGTTCCAATTAATCCAGTGGGAGCGTCGCGGAAGCATCAGGAGATTGATAGGGAGGTACCGTTTGATTCTACACTTTATGCTATCAAGCCAAGGAAGCAATGGGATCAGTTAACAAAGTATCGGAGTTTTGTCGGTACGTTCTTTCAATTCCCTCTCCTTGCACTTGATGGCTAACGCATTATTATATACATGAAGTCGGGACCGAAAATTTCGCCCTAAACGAGTACATCTTCGTAAATCATAGCAACATCCCCCATGGCACGGACCTGGGCGCCTCAGATGACAAGAAATTCTGGGTGGCTCGCGTGCTGGAGATCCGTGCGATTGATGAGTCCCATGTATACTTGCGCGTGTACTGGCTCTACTGGCCAGAGGAGCTGCCCGGTGGGAGACAACCCTACCACGGGGCGAAGGAGATCATCGCTAGCAACCATATGGAGATCATAGATGCTATGACTGTTAGTGGCAGGGCGACTGTCAAGCATTGGATGGAATTGGACGAGGAGGAGGATCTGCCGGATCTCTTCTGGAGGCAGAAGTTTGATTACCCTACTCAGATGCTTATGGTACCTCCACCTTTTTAATATGCGAAAGCGGGGCTGATAGTGGTGATGTAGGAAGTCAGAGAACACTGCAAATGTCGTGGCTACTACAATCCCGATAAAATTATGTACGCCTGTACCTCGTGCAAAATATGGCTCCACGAAGAGTGCCTGATAGCGGACATCAAGAAGAAACTTTACAAAGGAATAACCGAAGGCCCGCCCTCCCCTACCAACGACAGCCAAGAAGAGGAAGACTCGGAAGAGGAAGACGAAAGCATCACTGCCGCAAACAGAAACCGGGGAAACAAACGCACTTCCGCAGCTGTAGCCACTGCCTCGAATTCAAAACCCCAGACCCCAAAATCCTCCAACGCAAGGGGGAAGAACGCAGTGGCGGGGAGCGAAAAGGAAGACTTTTTCCAAGTGATTATTCGTCCGGAGGTCAACGGACCTGTGATAGCCGCTGTTAGGGATCTCAGGAATAGGAAGGAGTGGAGTGAAAGAGGGGGCAAGTGGGAGGAGGGGGTCGGATGTTTGGGATGCGGGAGTGTTATCTCTTGAGGTGGTTGTATTTGCCTAGGGATACCGGAGTTGGGGGTGTATAGCTCTCCTCTACTTGGCTTTTTCGTTAGGCATTTCGGTCATACTTGATTGGGGTTTGTGGATTTGTGAGTCGGTTTGTTGGCAGTTGGAGTGTGTACTCTGGCTTTTGCTCCTCTTTTCTGATTTTACTTTGTCATTCGGATTTCTTCTATTCGATGGCTGGATTTGCTTGCTTCCTTATTTAATCAATTCATCTTCCCTCTAGCCCCCCGCCCTGTCTCTGCATCACATCAAGCGAGCAGGTGGACATCCTCATATCTTTTTCCCCGCAGTAATCTCGGGTTGCGATGGCGCGTTTGCCATCACACGTTTGGTGTTTCCACTTGCTGGCTGTATCTACTGTGCAGTATTTTTTCTTCTGTGTGAACTTGCTTCCTGTCATTGATAACTACGATAACCTGAATTATCGTTAAAATATACATGGAAAACTGATAGGATGCGCGCCAAAACAACAACAGGGGAATGGAATGGCCGTGTTGATATTTCGACCAATGTCTGCTGTGGGTGGGAGGTTTATTTTGTAAAGTTTTATGCTCTCACTATCCAAGTCTATGATGGTATTTCGTCTTTGGGAGATACCACTTTTGTTTCGAGCCCCCATACTTTCAAAACCCCTCGCGGTTCTATCCGAGCGGTCAATTCAATATCACCCAGTTGCCATCATACTCCCAAATCGTTCATCCATGGCTCTCTGCTCGACCACGAAGGGGGTTTCTTGTAAACACTTCAGCAATAAAGCAAAAATATGTTTTGTGGTGGCCAAAAACCCAGAGTTTGCGCTGTGCAAATCGATCCACAGTGCGATCAAAGTGGTGAGGATGTAGGCCGAGGAAGCTACCCAACATTGCCTAGGATTATTTTAACTTCTCCGTGGACGTGCATTCTATCAAAAACGGGTCATTCTGTCACCCTGCCTTTATTTTGGTTGGCATCATATCAGTTTTCCCAAACGTATAACACCATCACAGCGGAAGTCGTCTTGTCTTATCCAACATGGCCCCGTGCGGTACCGCCAAAAAGTCTCGAGGGGGGGGGGGGAACCGCTCTGTTTAGGGTTAAGCTTTTTGCTTTACGATCAGTTTCTTTGTGTTGTCTCCCTAACGCTATTGTTTATCGCGACTACCGGCATTGTATCCATTGTATCACTCGCTGCTGCGCCGCCGAACGCAGAGTCCTAAGGCTCCGGTACTATCGGATTTTTTTTTTTTCTTTCCCCTTCCCAATTGTGGGGTGGCTGGTCTGGGGTGGCGGTGCTGTTAGTGATGTGAGGGTGTGAGGTGCATGGTTCTCAAGAGATATTATGAACGATTGAGTTAGTGTTTATTTCGTGTTGTTTGGGGGTGTGGGAAAAGGGGGAACGGTGTGCCCGGGATGACCAGGAGACATCATCCTGCTAGAGAAATTCTCACTTCAGTGCCGATACTCATAAAAACCTTGTTGCCTATTGATTTACACAAACTATTTTTCAGGAGGTGTAGGATTCACGTTACTTTGCTAGGGGCGCTCTAGCTTTACCGGTATTCCCTATGTATGCTCCAGGAAGTGCTGTGGAGTTGGCGGTGAGCATGAGCAAGAAACTCGATCCCAAGATCAGTGTGTCCTTCAAGAGGGTAATTGACCAGTATCTAAATCCCCCGCAAGGTATTCCTAACGTTTTGAAAACGTCTCTTAAGAGTCCGGTGGATTCCAGATTGCGTGTTTTGTAAACAATTATCCGTGCTCTAGCATTCAAGAGTCGTGTTGGGCAAGTATCATACTAGTCCCCGTGTGTTTTATAATAATATTATTATCATATATAAAGAAAACATGAACCATTCGGACCTCATTTACACATGAGTGATTAGTTATGGCGGCACAACTAATTTGTATCACCCTCGAAAAAACCTGACGCAGCGCACCGGGCGAGGTTATCACAAGCCATGAGTGGCGTAGTACTGGTACTCCCCTGTCATTGGAATCAACGGTGTACGAGTACGGTGCCAGCCCAAACCCGCCTTACTCTCGGCCAAACCTACATTTTCCCATCACTGGCACCCTAGCGGCAATTTCTCCCCTAGGTATGGGGAGGTCCCGTCGTTTCCAATAGGGATCGATGTCTACTATATCTCCCGCTCTTGAGGATGTATGTCCTCCTATAACATAACCAGAGAGCCCTAATATGGGCTCGGACGAAAAAGTCGAAATCTACTTCCGGGAGGATAAGTATTTGTGAGCGAAGCGAACAAATACCTAGCTAGCACAGCGGGTAGGATGTCGAGAACCAGCTAATCCATAACTTGTGCTCCCGGCAGGAGCTCGGTCAGGAATTCAATCCCTACCTCGTGATGAGTTTGATGTTGAGCGATTCACCCGGTGGTGCAGGGGAGCTAATAACCTTTGCCTTGTGGAGGACTGGGAGGTTGGAGGGGTTGAAGGACATGAGCCTTCTGTAAGAGCCGGCTGGTTAAGGACCTTTCGGACGCCATGACTCCCATTGAGATCCTGGATGGGATTGCTTTTTCTTTCTATCTATGATGTTAGGAATTGTGTTTCTGCTCCCACAAAAAAAACCTCCGCTACTAGTGAGTGACACTGTGTGACTGCATACGTCACTCCCCTGTCCATATGCCTATGATACCTCTATGCTTTCCCTCCTTTTCTCTTTCATCTGAACTGTCTGTTTTGTGATTAGCCAATACCTCAATATCAATCCCACGTTTGCTCATATAGTCTCTCCCTTTGGAGCCGCTCAACAGATGGCTCTCCCGTACTAGATGAATCCTGCTAAATAGTCAGTTTTATCTCCTGGGAATCAATTGCAAGTTGCCTCACATCCTTGATTTCATAGAATGGATTAGAGTAGCTATTTTTCTTCTTCTTTCCTCTCCTTAATTTAGAGGAACAATAGGGAGAGAATGGCAGTACTGCAGTGGTGTTGGGATGTTATGGGTAGCACCGCGTGATACTGTGTGACTCAAGCCGGTCGCGTTATCCATTACTGCTGGGTTTGAGTTTCGTTTTTTTTTTTTTTTTAAGTTACATGTGGAGCTCCCTCGGTCACTCGGGAACTGGACTGTTGGCTCATCGGGCGGATCACCAACGGAGGAGTTCGGTTTAATCCACATTTCTTTTTGACGGGAAGGGCCTCGAGACAAAAGTTATCATCCTCAGAGTTCCCACCGGGGTTTGGAGATGAGAGTGGTGAGGACGCGGGGGATACAGAGGATGGATAACGGAGTTCAAACATACCTGTGATCGGGTGAATAATACTTGCTATGTTCCAGTTTGGCTTACCTCTGTACTACTGGAAGCTCCGGGGTTCTCCACTTTTTGTCTACTCTGCTCGACTACCTTCGAGCCAGGGCAATGCAAATGTAGCATCTCGATGGGAACCGGCACATCCAATGCTTCATGAGATCAAGGTGGTGGGCAGTGACTAATGGGGGTCGGGAAAATTCATCACTGATAAAAATGACGGGGGTGTTTGGTTCCCGGAGCGGTTCTCGGAAGTCGATATCGATTAAAGGGAACTGCTCTATATATAATTTTTTAACATCTTGTGCTGAATCGGTTTTAGTCATTCCGTTGTGGAGCTATGAGTCATGTGACAGCTTTCGAGGTTATGCTCCTGCGATTTTGGAAGTATTTCTAAAATCACCGGTAGGGTGGATACCAAAGAGGTATGACACCAAAAAATGGATAAGCTAGTAATTACGATTTTGGGGATGAAATGGGATGCACACTGACATCCCTTCCTCCATACATGCAACATGGACATTGCCGCGGCCCTCCTCCAGCCTAGGTCTTTCCACCGTCCACTGCCCAGAGAAGCCCTCTCTACCATCAATTCCACCAACCATTAGCATCTCCCAATAACCCGAAAATGTGCAAGAAGGAAAACTCGCCACGCCAGCCAAATTTCCCACTTCCCCTTGTGATCAACCCGCACTTCAAATCACATCCTGGAAAACCGGCTGGAGTACTGTACAGTGTACGGCAGGCCACTCCCGTCAGCCAGCTCATCACCACTGTCTGAGTTTGTCTTCACACTTAACGCCAGGCCAGTGGGCAGCCTTCCCGATCGGGCATCCCAGTGGGGCGATTCTTGGACTTCCCGGTCCAGCATGAGCAGTTTTATTTTCATGCCGTCGGTGCGTCATTGGTACCCGCTGCTGGGCACAGGAGGGGGGACAGGATGGAGCACTTTGAAGATTTGAGCGTGGTGGTGGGGACTTCGAAGATCATGTATGTCTTTACCCCGTCGCTGGAGGAGCCACTATTGGGTTGTAGTTGCGCGGAGTGTTGGGTGCCCTGGGAGGTGTCTGGGGTAGATTGCCTGTTGAGATAATGAATGGGGGGGAGAGGGTTTTGGCTCATCGCGGGGATGGGGGGGGGTTAGTAGTAGAAGTGGAAACGTGTGCATTGCTGTGAATGTCTGTCCATCCTGAATTCTCTCCGTTTGGAGGGCTTGATTGGGCGGGTGGGAAGATGTGCACTATTTTGACTCAACTGGTACTATATCTTTATATGTACACTTTATCAGACATCGTACTGTTCAGTTCGTATGGTTTTCCTTCTTGCTCGTATGATATTGCTCGTTATTAATATCGCCGAGCCCGGTTCACCTGCAAAATCCAGCTCCTTCGGGGTATGACACAGAGAAGAAGAAAAATCATTCGGACGAGTGTAGCCTTTGCTGGTGTTAGCCTTCTAGTCCTCCGTGGGTGCCATGCCAACGGATGTTGGGTTGGTGGTAGCTTCTGGGGCGGGGTGGGGAGGAATCGCTGGTTAAAGTAGTCTTGAGGTTCGGCCTCGTCTGCAAGGATATATTGCTCTACATTCCAACCCCCGGTGGTCTAGTGAGCAGAAATAATGGTTCATAGGGGCTCTACAAGTTATGTGGACTAAAGGATCTTGGGAGGAGGAGTCGGAATTAGAAGTTGATCAATGCTTGCTAAATTTGCTATTATTTCGGGGAATAATTTGTCTTGCTTCCGGTAGATGAAGATTCCTAGAGCAAAGAGGGAGAGAGAGTAGTGACCCACTGAATTTCCCACATCTATTGGACCGCGCAGTAGCATTCTCTCGCCCAACAAGCGGTCGCGCTTCCAGCATTTCTGTCCATCCAGGACGGGTCCGGGCGACAAATGATGAGACCGCCCTATCTCTGGACGGAGCGGATAGGGCGACGGCAGTCGACTCCGAGGTGGCCAATGCACCTGGTGAGACACAAACCAGCACCAGGACGAGTTAAACAAAATGGAGTGATATGGGTATCCACAAATGAAAACCCAGTGCTAGCGTAGTCTGACTGGACGAATATGGAGAGGAGAAGAGAAGTAACGAGAGGACGGAGAAGGTAAAAAAAAAAAAGAGTTGGAAAATTGCACTCGTATCACACCATCTTGTGAACACTGACGTAGGATCACCACCGACACGGAATAGAAGTTTACTGTACGAGTACGGGTATGGATAGTTGCTCTGATTTCTGGTGCTCTTCTTGGCGAATGACCACCAACTCTACTATATATTAGACTGCTCGTACTCGTAGGGGTGAGAGAGACAAACCGGACCATGTGATATCATAGTGAAAAAAGACTTGATTTGAAGATTTGTGAGCAGTAGCAGTAGCAGTAGCAGTAGCAGCAGTACACATCATTGCAGTATTGAAATCTGTGGGGGGGTGGGGTGGGGGAGGATCCCAACCTGCTTATCGTAGTTCCTTATCTTAACGAGAAACAATGATCGAATTCCTAAATCGTCCCCCTCCGGAAAAAGCCATCTGGCGAAATCCGATCAGCTTTCTCGATACTCGTACAGCCATCTACTCGAGTATCTACTGCACTGGGGACCCATGCACACGGCTGTAGCCAAAACTCCGGGGCAAAAGGGAATCTAGCCTCACCAGTATCCCGGGCCATCCGAGTGCTGCTGCGCATGTCATAAAATTATTATCATATCATACCTTTTTCTAGCACGACGAAGACTGTAGTAGCCCGCTATCTACGACGACCAAACCTCCCGCCCCCCCTCCCCCAGAGGACTCCACACGCGCACTCTCTATCACAACTAGCTACTATGATATGACACCTCAGTTGAGAAACAGTTGTTTGATTGATCCACACAACATTTACCTAAAACCAAGACCGACCCCGCTCCTTCCCAATAGTGATAATAATAATAGCCCTTCGGTACCAAGAGTCCCCCTCCAACCTTAGCCTACCCGAGACGGGCCGCGGAGGTATAACAGGGAAGGAAGAAGGGAAGGCAGTCAGTCGAGAACTGACAAAGTATCATAAATAAACTGCATTTCATCCTCCCCCGATGCATCCGAAAGGCAAGAAAAGCGAGGGAAAAAAGAAATGTCCCAGTCGCGGTTACACGAAACCTCCCATTCCCCAATATTTTCCCACCGACTTTCAAGATGGAAAAAGTGCCTCGGGAAGGCATTAGATTCTCGGGATGCTGGGGGCGGTGTCGAACTTCCCCGATCTGCAAGGGTGTTAGGGGGGGGGGAGGGACTTGTGTGTCGCGTCGGCATCATTCCTCATCACTCGCCAAACAATTTTTGATGTGCAGAAAGGGCTTAAGTAAGCGAGGAGAGATAATTGAGCGAATTATGTGATTGCCCCAAGTTAGTTAGACTCTTACCGGTAGGTATCATAACTGCACTCATCCTCCGCCTTAAATTTATCATACTCGACTACTTCACCCAACCAACAACTTTCCCCTCGCACGTCTTCAGATCCCACCACCCCCACCATAAGTTACTTCCTCTAAGGTAACTCGAGTATAAGCGGTATGGGACCCCACTATGTGCTTCCAAGACATATAACCATGCGGCACTTATCCGGCAACGAAAACTTTGCAAAAGGGAAGAAAAGCGAGTTCGAGTCCCGCCCTCCATTGGTCTCTCGACATTTCCCAGAGTGGAAGAATCGGGCTTTTTAACTGTACTTGTACCGTACAAGTAACGAGTTATGTACTCGAGTACTCGTACTGGGGGGGGGGCTTACGGTAACACACCGGCACAAAATTCGATCAAAAGCAAAGAAGAAAGAAGAAAAAAAAAAAAGCTCGCGCGCGGGGTTTGGATTCTCCATTACAACACGAAAGCCATAGTACTCGAATAGTACGATTTCGAAGGGGTTTATGTCGGTAGATTCCGGCAGGCTGGCTTTCTTTTCCTGCGCACGCGACGAATACGGCACCGGTGACAAAGTACAAGTGCTGTACTTGGTACGCCGTGGTGGCCGAGAAGTATACTTGACCTGCCGGTACAGTACTCGAGCACAGCTCAGGCAGTCTCAGCTCGACACATCCTAGTTCATTCTTCGCCAGCATGGTTGCTGGGACCCCCCCCTCTCTCCACGTGGAGAGCCTGATCCAAGCTTCTTTTTTTAGGAACGCCTATAACCTCCCGGGCGGCTCCCGCACAATATTTGAAAAGCAACTTCCAAAAAATTACTAATTTATAGGTATGATACGATACTTCGATCTGTTGTTGCATCCACTAGCCATTTATCTCGGAAAAAAAAAAAGAGGAAGAAGAAAAAAAGAAAAACAAGTCATAGCGGTCAATTCTTTTACAGCCTGCTCTTCATTCGTTTCCAACGCATTATCATTGATCCATTACTGAAGCCATTTTCGCACCCGTATGATCCAACATGAGTAAATAAGCAATTGAGAAAGAAAAAAGAACCCCATAGAATAGAAACCCGAATTCAGTGAGAGTATGACAGTGGAAATGACTGTGGGAAAAGGGAGGGAAAAGTGATATGAAAAGATTTTTTTCTTGGAGGGACGATGGTGTCCGTACTAATTAAACAATATAGTTCCACGCTGCCAAAAACAGTGCCACCACGATGGTCATTTGGTTGGCACGGCCGCTCGCAGCGTCGGAACTGCTAGGATAGTATGGTACTATCTTGTCAACGACAAGTAGCTATTTCCAAGAAATTAGTGCTCCAGTTCATTCTCCCTGCTGTCAAGGAAAAAGTTCAAGGTGGAAAAAAAGCGTACCTTGCCTAGAGTATGCACAACCCCGTTATTGCAAATAATATTTGACTTTATAATCGGCGAATCATTGATAAAGTACTGCCCGTACTCGAAGCGTACCTTAAGGGTGGTATTTGCAGCGGTGGTCAAAGTCTTAACATCGTCCAACACGGGCGAGTAAGCGACAAAATTGGGGACGATGTGTTGCTTGAGCGTCTTCTCGCTCTTGTCCGCCTTGGGGGTGAATACGTCGTCGGCGTAGGTGAAGACCGTGGTGTCCGGTTTATCAATTAAACCTAACAGGCCAGCCCCTGCAAGGGCATCCTGGAAGTTCTTGTAGCCGAGGGACTTGATGGAGGACGAGCAGCGTTGGGGAACATCCAGGATCCTGGGGAACTTTGTTGGTTTGGGGGATATTGACTGGAGTGGGGGAGGAGGGGGAATACATACGTATCAACAAAATGGATAATACCACAATCGAACTCGATATCTCCAGCAACGATCTTCGACTTTGCACCCAATCCTCCAAACATCGATATATCTGGAATAGATACATTGCCTCTCGCCAACAACCTTTGTGCTTGCTTCCCATCGCCTGTGCCGTCGGCAAGGGTGATATCCTGCTTCCCGGTAGTTGGGTCTACACTCTGCGATGGGATGATTTTATCCTGCGATAGGGACATTAGGTCGGCCTTGCCGTCACCACTCATGTATGCAATCTCGCGATCGCTCAGCGGCGTTTGTTGTCGTTTTGACCTCCGTAGTGGGGGCGGGGCATTGCTGCTGTGTTTATCTAAGGCATTATCTGTTGGTAGGAAGAGGGTCACTGCGCTCTTGCCCGGTGGGACGAGTGCCTCTTGGGCTTTTTGGTTACCGTCGATTTGCTGTGCGAACTGCTTTCCTAGCGATTGGCCGTCAAGGGCTTCTTTGAGGGTTTGAGCAAGGGCCGGTGTTGCGAGAAAGGCTAGTGAAAGGAACTTCATTCTGCCGTTTGCTATAAAGTTTTATTTGTTGGAGAATGAATCTGAGGCTAGAAGTGGGGATGTAGGAAAGGGAAAGACTTGACGGTGGAGAGCTGAGAAATGCTGAAAGGTTGTATGCTTTATATCTTACCATAATGCCCATCTGGCAGTCCAATATGAGTAATCCTCATGATGTCGTGCAAATCTCCATTGAGTCGCAGCACAGGGATAGGAAGCTCCCGATGCACCATCAGAGTATTTCCCTCCCCGGTCTCCACCCAATCTCCACGGTGCTGCCAAGCACAGGATGGCTTAGGAGTGTAGAAGCACTTACAAGAACAGCACAGTGACCTCTCTGTTCGTTCATGTAAAGCGAGAAGAAGAAAAATAACAGGTATTGTTTTCTTTTCCGTGCAACCCTTTTCGTGCTTGTGCTTGTACAGTGGTTGGACGGAGGTGCAGTCGGCATTCGAATGGGCGAAAGTGTGATAACCACGTTTGGGATGGGGGTGTGTATCTTTGCTTGTATTGGTTGGGGGGGTTTTTACCAAATCGGGAGGGTTTATTAGATTTCAGTGCAAATTGCACGACCGGTGCTGTCGTCGAGCGTGGTGCTGTGCCCGACAGTGTTGTACTCGAGTAGTGCTCCCGGTACTTAATACTTAGTAAGTGGCCTGTGCGTAACTTAGAGGTGTAATTGCTCCTCTATAAACTGCAAGCCCATGTTCGTTCGGGATTCTCGAACCCGTAGAATCATGAGTGATGATACTTGCTTGGGTGCAATCACCACTGCTTTACTCCGGTACCGGTACATTCTGACCATGTGCGATGCCCACCACCAACAACGGGGGGGGCGGTTGCACTGTACTGTACTGGTACAGTTAGGCGTGGAAGCCCACTGTCTGTACTGTACAAGTACTGTACGTGCTGAGGCATCGTAACAATAACCGGTACGGTAGCAAGGTCATTATAGTACATGGAATGTCTCAGCCGCAGAAACTGATCAGTCATGGAGACCCACCCAAGGAATCGTAAACACGGCGCGCCCCACCGCTCCTGGCACAATAGGTCGGCGGGAGTGAAAAGTATCGCTTCGTCTATATTTGCCACCTTTTTGCTCCTTCGAGTATTCAGTGATTAAGAATAGTTCAGGAACTAGAGAATATGGCAATGCATGATACTCCATAGGTGTTTTCTGCTTGTCATGTCACAGCATGAGCTCACCGGCTACACTGCCTTCGGTAAAAAGATCTTAGGTTAAAAGGCTGGGAAATCTGCGCAGGTTCGGGGATAAAGTTGGTGCATTGTTTACCAATATTGCTTTTGCCAGATGCAGTGCCCCCTACGTTAGTAAGAGGGCCAGCACAACGAACTTGCGTGGAGGAGAACTTATTTCACGCTCCACTGGTACTCGAGTACGGTACTGTATCGAACTCAGGACAGCCTCTATTAATAACTAGACCAACATCATGAAAGGCCCTTTCGAGTGCAGTACCGGTATATTATAGTCCTGCCGAATGAATTGTCCCAACCATCCTTCAGTTCTTTGGTTCCTTCCCACCCGAGAGCTTAAACGGTCCCACTGTGTAAGGAGGTAACTTGTGGTATTGCACAACCACAGTCCATAGCAAGTAGACCAAACGCCGAAATAGTCCTGCGAATGATTTGAGAGGGTATGTTAAGGGTACGAGGCTCCACTCAAGTAGCTCCCAATATGACATAAAACGCCCCGCCCATTGGAGCAAACCCGGCCGCCCCCAGAAATAACTTGCATATGCAAGGCTCGGTTCTCCGTAACCTTAGTTCAACGACTCGAATTGGAACTCTCAAGGCTTATCCTTGCTGTCTCAATCTCGATCGGTGGAGGGAAATGAGGTAAGTTAAGCAGAAGCCATCAAGTCCGGAAGTTTTTGCTTTTTGTTTTGTTTTACGGGAAGGAAGTGACGGTCACACCTGAGCAAAAAGGGCTCGATATGGTGTGGGGAGCTCAGGTGGACTGACAGCTGGCAGGGAATTGTGGGTTGTTGCTCTCCCCCGTGCTCTTGGGTATGATAGGTTAGCAATTTAGTGGTTGCATTCTTCATTTGTCCTTTTCGCTGCTATACGAGTACCAAACCTGTTTGGTTGGAAGGTTCCGCTTCGGGCTTCTGGACGAAAAAAATCTCAGCCCTTCATGGCGAAATCAAGCTGATTTTGAGAGAATCTATGGATGGGATAACGAGGCCCGGGTTTTCATTGGAGTGATTGCGAGTCGTGGAATAATTCTGTACCGTATCATACACCCTTACTCTGGTATAGTTCAGAACCACTGAGGGCCCTTCAAACATCCAACAACCTCTTTTGCTTAGCCATCTAGAAGCACTCAAGGAGCCACTGGTAGGGGCTTAAAGCGCCCTAATATCACAGGAGTATTTTGAATATGAATTGGTATCATGATTCCTCCTCGCTTAAAAAGTGTGGAGTGCAACAGCCTTCCCAAAGCATGACTAGTACGAGTAGGGCACGAGAGTAAAATTGTATCATAAAAGACCGTGCAAGATTTGTTAGTTGTGAGGAAAAACGCCGAGAAACATACACCACAGCATTAGACATACTCGAGTACGGCACTTCGGGGGGAGGCCGAGGATTATTACCACAAGTACTCGAGTACAGTATCTGCAACTGGGTAACTATTTTAGCCGTGGGGAAAGGGATGCCTAGTGATCCCGGCGAGACGTAGGGATTACCCAAGTACGGTACTCGTGCTCGAGTAGACACAAGTGAGACAAGACAGTGTCTTAAGAGCTTGTCAGCCCAAAGCTGATCCGGATGCTAAAACCTTCCTGCCTATCATTCCAAAAGCGAATGAGAGGGCAGACGTGAGACAGATCATTTTAGTGAGGACTCCTCAGGCTGGGGCCCATAGTTCTCCAATCGTGCCACAGCCAGAATAAGCTGGATTCGATGGTCAGTTGCAAAACACTCCCGAGAGAAATTCAAAGAATAGAATTAACTTATTAAAAGAAGTGATGAACACAGACGTTCCATTTCCTTTTCAGCGAAGCCCCATTGCTTCATACCCTCTAAGCCTCATGCCCCCGAGCCGGTCTGCGGCCCCCCCTCCCCCGGGGGCTCAACCACCCACAAAAGTCCTCGAGCCATCGCTTACCGTACTCGATCACGTCGTTAAAAGTTGCATCCCTGACAGGGTCACCCCAAAACAAGTGACGGACATAATCTACTAGGGATGATCTCTCGGTCGGGTGGGATAAGTAACTCTTGCGCGAAGAGCAATAGGATGGAAGGATTCTGGTTCTGCTGTGAAATCTGCTGCGGTAATAATTTGCTGTAATTATTAAGTCTAATTTCCCCAGCCTGTGGGCAGGGTTTCTTTTATTTCGTGCTAAGGTACCGGTATGTTCTGTGCAATGTAGGGGCGTCATCCAGGGATGGCGATAATGAGATGGTTCGGTGGTGGATGGAAGGCAGCCGCAATTGATCATCTGGAGAAAGAAGTGGTGAGAGAGCTTTTGTGTGATTGCGTGGGGAGGAGAAGCAAGAAAGATGAGTTCAGGGGTAATGTAGTCTTACAAGTATTACTAGGACACTGCTCGGTCTAGACGGATATTGTTTGCAACGAAAACTTGAAAAACGGGATAAAACAATTTACGAGTGATTATTCATGTTATATATTTTTATAGAGATCATCTACGGGACTCGAACCATGTCCTTGAGTATATTCAATATTGAAACCTTTGGTATCACAGTACAGTCCCGCCTAAAACCTCCCCTTCATAGGGCTCGTCCCAAATCGCAACAACAAGGTCCATCCCATCCTGCGTCAACTCAAGGAAAGCGATTGCCATCTCGTCCTCAACAACCTCCATCGCGGGCAGCATATTAGTGTACGAGACATTTCTGTTCGGCGAGTAAAGCTCTCTCGCCTGCCGAGTGGCACCACCGATTTTCAGGCACGACTCCCAATCCCGCTCCATAACGCCCGGTATATCTGATGGATAGAAGCCTTGTATACGGAGCTGATAGAGCATCAGACGGGTACCTTCAAAGTCCTCATTGCGACCGGTGAAATCCATGGCGAATGATAGGCCAGTCCGGCCTTTAACTGTAAAAGGCGCAGGAAGGCCAGAGGCGGAGGCTCCTTCCGGCAGTCGGTATTCCAAGTCTGCGGTTAGCGAGGCATCTGTGGTGGACTTCGGATGGGCATCGGGGGATAATTTGTAGTAGTAAGAAGTTGCTTGTCCTGAGCGGTCCCTTAGTTCCCAGAGAGCAAGTCCGACGTCTTCGGCCTCATATCCGGGTGTGTCAAAAGCGTCTACTGGCGAGATGGCATGAGGGAAGCGGGGTACCTTGAAAGTAGTGGCTAGAATGTTCGATTCACGGGGGGCTGCTGCTTTGGTTCTTCCAACAAACCCGCTCCACTCCATTTCCTTGGAATCATCCTCAATGGTGAAGGTTTTGAAGCTGAAGAGATAGCCCCACTCCCCTGGGAATCTTCCCCAGCGGTTTGCATTGTTGTTACGTTTATCATTTCCAGCAACTACCACGTGTTGTTGGCCCTCAGATCCATGCTTCGCAGCGACAACCACGTCTGTAATCATGACTATTCCGGTTAGGGAGGCAGCCGGGACACGCCGAACCATTCTACCCGTCTCGATATCCCAAACACAAAGCATGCCACCACTGCGGGAGGCTTCTGCTCTCGAGTATGCAGCGTAATATTTTCCGGAATGATCACTCCTGATTTGGTGGGAGTAATCAATGTATGTAAATTCGAAGGTGCTGATGGTGGATATATCTGTGGCTACGATTGCGTCCTCTCCTTCGAGCGAGAGCCTGAAAAAGTTGACAACGGCAACCCAATCGGAGCGGCCGGGGTTTGTTACTCGCTCCTCAGATCTTTCAACTGCCAGAACGTCTCGGCAAACCTCAGAGACTGTCAGTAAGGTAACATCACCTTAGATTGGGAGGAGGGGATAAAGCAAACCTTGACAGCAACCGAAGTCTCCCCTTTAGCACTTATCATCACCCTCCCATTGCGTATGTGTCTTGTGTCTCCGGAAGTGTCTAGGTAAACCAGTGCTAGTTGGATGGTTGGATGATGGCGGGTTTGGGCTACAATGAGGTTCTCAGAAAATGTCCAGATGCAACCATTTCTGCGGGTTTTTGTGATTGGGATGCGAAGCTCTTGCTGAGGAAGTCCGGACTTGAGAGCAGCATAACGCTTTCCAACATGGTTAAGGACTGACGAATCAATGGAGCGTGAGGGTGTACGGATTTCGCGACAGAGTGGATAGTGAACTCGGAGTGTTGCTTGAGCAAGGGTGCTTGATGAGAATACCGGATACCAGGACTTTTTTTTTTTTTTTTGGCAGGTTCTCGTCAGTGCGATGGCTAGGAAGTGTAAAGTAACGTAGGGGGGGGGGAGGCGGTATACTTTACATACTCGCCGAGCACGAGCCACATCGGAGGGATCCAAATAAGGTACGAGGAGAAGAGCCAAATGGAGGGGCAAATGGACGGACATTTCTGGAGGCGCTGACTGCCCGCCACTGAATTATCGATGATCTGGAAGCGATTGAAACTGTGGTGTTTGTACTGAAACCGAGATATACCCACGAGCTGAACAATTACAGTACCGCTGCCGACACGCTGAAGGTGGGTTTGCTCGACTTTTATGGATAGAGCATTCTAGTCCTGCGGAATGAGGCTTAGAAGGTGGGGCAGGGAACCTCCGAAATCCTGCATTGTCCTGGTGATAACGCGTGGTGATGGCGTGGATGAGGACGCGGCTTGCACTTTCACGGGGCTTGGCTGTGCCCGAATACTGTAGCCTACCGTACCCCTGTGGCTTACTACCGCACTCGCACATCCTCTGCCCAAATTAGTTCTCCGAGTGACACTATATAGAAACTTGATGCTGTAGCATTATCCTGACAGTGTCGCCCCCTACCTTTCTCCTACCACGAGCGCTTTCTTGTCCTAAATTTAGGGAGAAGAGAGAGTAGTATGATACCCCACACTGAATCACTCCGGACTCTCAGGTATACTCGAGTAGTTTGCTCGAGTACATCTCTAGTTTGAAGCTTGATCAACCTGGACTGAAAGTGGGCGAACTAGCTGCTGATTTTGCTCGAATTCGGGGATCTTCGGACTAGATCCACGAGTATCATGCCGTGTCCTAATAATTGGTAGTAGCGCACATAATCCGTATGCAATCTGATGCCCACGCGTTAACTTATGGAGTTATGAATAGATACCCTACAGGGTACCAGGCCCTCTTTTTTGGAGCAGATGGATAAAATAATTGCTCGTGGCAAGGTTGTCGAGTATGATAGTAGTAAACACTGTATCGGTAGTCGAGAACTGGGAAACTCACCGTGAGCCGAGATGCGATCCAACTACCAGTTAAGTTACCCATCTAGGACTATGCTCGAGTAGGAGTGTATATGGTGGCTGGATCATCTTTGTTTTCCGGCATTACCGGTATTGGCTTAAGCTCGCGTACCAGGTTTTCGGCCAACCCTAGTTTTCGGCCACAACAACAACCACATTCCGCATCAAACATCGTACAGAAAATACTGCCAATCACCACCACAACATGGATACCCTGGAGAAATCAATCACTCTAGCCTTAGCAGCAATTGAGAATGGCACCTCAGAGAGAAAGGCAGCGAAAGAATATGGTATTGCGCGTACCACACTCCAAAGTCGTCGCTTGGGGGCATCGACCGCAAGCTTTGGACAGTATCATCAACAGCACCTGTCACCAGATTAAGAAAGATGTTTGTGTGACTGGATTGTAGACCAGGAGGGATGTGGATATGCCCCATCACACTCCCGGACAAGAGAAATGGCTACTCTTATCCTCCTCAATTCTGGTGACACCAAACATCTTGGAAAGAAGTAGGTTCCCCATTTCATGAAACGCAATCCATGTATCACAAGCTTAATTGGCAAGCCAATTGAGTTGGCCTGCATTCGGGGTACCCAACCGCAGTTTATTGAAGACTTTTACAAGCCGTTTGATACTAGTTGGGCTGGTCATAATACCAAGAAGAGCGATATCTGGAACATGGATGAGCATGGTATTGTATTAGGTGTTTGTACCAACTCTGTGGTATTAGGAGAGAGTGGAAAGTGCCAAACCTACATCCAATCTCCCGAAAATCATGAATGGGTATCTGTCATTGAGGCAATTAATGCCTCCAGTCATTACATCCGACCCTTAGTGATGTTTAAGGAGAAGGATTTCTAGACATCATGGTTCACCATTGAGAACATACCAGATTGGCTTGTTACTACCACTTCCAAAGGTTGGACCTCCAATGATATTGGATTATACTAGCTGCAAGAAGTGTTTCTTCCAGAAACTATCTGCACTCTTGCTGATAGCCGAACTGCATACCGTCTTCTGCTTTTGGATGGTCATGGGAGCTATGCTACGGTGGAGTTTATGTGGATTTGCAGACAGAACCAGGTTGATGTCTTATATCTCCCAGCCCACTCAAGCCATGTCCTACAACCGCTAGACCTAGATATATTCTCACCACTCAAGTCACGCTACCGTAAAGAAATAGCTGATCTCATGTTAGGAATACCAGAACCCGATACCTAGGAACCACCCTAAGTAGGGTAATCCCACTCGGAATCGGAATCTCTGATCTCCAACACCCCCCTCCAGCTCCCTTATGGGGCCTGCGTGTCATCATATATATCAATCTCAAATGCGTCCTGTGACTATATTATCACAGAATTGAAGGTGTTAGAATAATACTATATATGTCGTCGCCGTCCATCCGACTGGATCCTGTTCGCAGGATATATGAGAGGGGACCTTCGGCTAGGCCTGGGAAGTAGAACGGAGTAATTCTGTCAACTACTCAGAGAGTTACCTGGCTTGAAAGACATTACACCTTTGGCATAGGCAGTAGGTAACGGGACGATTTCACACAAAGAGATGGTATTAAATGGTAAAAGATCTCTACTAGAGACCAATACATTTACATACACCAGAAGAGTCTAGAGCTCCAAAAAACACTACCAAAGAAGCCAATGAACTTCACGGAGTGTTATAACTGGGTTTCGGAATACGTTGTAGCCATAGGGTGATTCTCAATACTACAATAGTTACTGAAACCTACTACCCAGAGAGCAACCAAGGGTTGCCGACCGAGGGATTAATTACCAGTCTAGTGGAGTGGCTTCCTGCGAGTTAATAGGAAGTCATCCAAAGAAAATCTATCGGTTGGGTATGGAGTTACAAAGAATCGGAGTCAAATGACCTACGATAGTTGTAATGACGACCACCTTTGCAGATATAGCCGTGGATAAGACTGATTATTTTATCAATGGCAAAGACAATTGGAGCCAACTCAGTTCGACTTAAGAACTAGGCCATAAGTCTAAAGACTTTGCTAATCGGTATATTACTATTGGGGACAGTACGCTTCCTAAGAAGAAATATCGTAATTACCAAAGAGGATGTGATGGTTTTCAGGGTCCACAGGTGTTCGCACCTTGGAAGAAAACTCGACGTCGCGAAATACGATTGAAGAAGTACATAGTTGTATAATAAATAGATGTAGTCCGTGAACACTCAGATGTGGAATATAAATATCGAAGTGCCTCCTAAGCTTTAGACATCATCAAGCAATGGAGAAGAGACCTTAACAATATAATATTGTTTTTACGATTCTACCCTACTTCACCTACTTTACTTTGCTCCTAGTAGTCATAAATGAAACGAGCTAAGTCCGAGCCTTCCTAGACAATCTCCGTCTACAAAAACGAATCTCAATTGGCCTAGACAATCTTGAAGTCTATTAAGTTGTCTCCACCTAACATCTCGCCCACCTTGACGATACTGCTCCAGTAAAGAAGCGCCAATTTGTTAAAGCATATCAAAAAGCCCGGGCAGCAACCTTTACAACTCAGACTCTAAGAGCAGGCTGGTCTGCTGTTGGCCTTTTTCCTTGGAATCCTAGTAAAATCCTTAACTCATCTCAACTTCATAAAAGTCACTACTGGACAAATTGTGTATCCTACTTCCCCACCTCTTGCCGTCCAACCTCCTGCCCCTCGCTCCTCCTTTACACCAAAGTGGTCCCAGGCTAGTGACTTTGAGACTCTTCTCAGAACTTCCAAATACCCCTAAGACATCCACTATGCTGTTCAGAGGTTGGGCCCATTGATGCGAGATCAACAAAGCGTTTTCCAGAAGGTTCAAAAAGCACTTGGGAAAGCCACTATCAGAGATAGCATTTTATGTGCAACTAATAAGCACCTCCGTGTTCAAATCAATGAGTTAGAAAGTAAGAAGAAGAAGTAAAGGGTTATTTTAGATATAAATACAATTTTTGCGAATGTAGAAAGTATAAAATGGTCATTGGAGGAGGCAGAAAAGGTGCGAGGTGAGGCAGCAGCAGAAAAGGTTAAAATTGCAGAAAACAAAAGGCTCAGACGAAGGCAAAAGAGCCTTCTTTAAAAGAGGTAGCATTAAGAACCTCTAGAAATTTGCAAAAAGCACAAATAAAATCCTGTATATTTCAATAAGAGTTGTAAATCGAATATATTTTTGCAATGGGTGGTCACCCCAAGGTGGCAAAAAACTAGGGTTAGCTGAAAACGTGGTACACGAGCTTAAAGCCTTCACTGACTTGCCCGCTGTTGTACGAGTACTATACTCGGATATGGATGTAAAAATCGAGTATGACAGGGATAAAACTGGGCACTACGGGAATTATACAGATAAGAGATCGAAGAAAAAAAGGGGCTTCAGAAGGGTGAAAACCGAAGTAGTTGCATACATATAATTTCTCCATGAAGTTGCAAAAAGTTCACGTCGGTCAGCTACCGGCACAACTATACATATAGAGACATACTTGAATACAAATTTTCCATTCAAATATGAGCTAACAAATAATAATCAATAAATAGTAAGAGTATAAATGAGTGAAAAAATAATGAAAAAACATAAACTAGAGTGAAAGTGCAAACAAGAGAAAAAGGACATGTAACCGGTACGGGTACTTGGTTATTGGTTTTGTTTTATATTTTGTTTTAAGTATCGCTTTGATACTTGGTTTGTTTTAAGTATCGTTTGATACTTGGTTTTGTTTTATGTTTTGTTTTAAGTATCGCTTTGATACTTAAGAAGTTTTACCAAAGTGTATCGCTTGATACCTTTGATTAGTTTCGTTCATGCTAGACATGAACAGAATTGTGTATTTAAAGACCGCCTGTTTCTACGATAGAAGAGGCAGACTTCGACTGACAGTATTTCAATATACTTGGTTGAACGGTTACTACTTTGTTCCCCAGTACACCCACAAAGCCTCCTTTAGTTCTGAGCTCTCGCCACCTCTCTGGAAGAGCAGGCCACCTGCCAACTATCGTATCTATTATCGATAACGTGATTAGCACCTTGCGAACACATTACATTTTTTTAACCTCAGCAAGTGGTTAATAACCTGTCCCTGGATTTAGGCCTGATCAACCTATCGATATCCACCTCAGAACGCTAGCGGAGAGAAGCGGCAGATCTACAGTACATTCGGCTTCATCTCAAACCCAAGATAGAGTCTTTGACGACCAGGAGTGGGAAGCAAATCCCACGGCAAGACCTTACAAGGAAGAAACAACCTCAGTGCTCTGCTAAAGAGCCCGGCGATCCTGCAAATACGGAAGATACACAACCTCCTGGAGAATTCCCTTCTACTCCAGCAAAAAAACCTTCCTTTGAACCTCCAAACGACCCCGAATCTAGTAGCGAATCAGATATGGCTAGCACAGGAGGAGGGCCTTGTGGAGGAGGGAAATCTCGGGCAAGGCCTGAAGAAGAGGAGGTACCCGCAGCATTTGAACCCCCTAAGTTTAAACTTCACCTCCCAGCGAAGTTCACAGGCGAAGGGAAAGACCTCAAACCTGAAGCCTTTGAACGATGGGCCACAGAACTCTCACACTTCCTACTCTTACAAGGAAAAGATGTGGAAGACCCTACAACCGGACTTATCATTGGATCATTCTGTGAAGGAAAGGCAACTGACGCATACCACCAATGCTATAAGGACTTCGGCGGGAATATAAGATTAAGAGGATCTACAGTTCTCGATTACTTGAAAGGACGATTCCAATCCTCTATAACCAACGACCTCCTATACAACAAATTCAACCAGCTCCAGCAAGTTAACGGAACACATGTCAAGCGAATCACCGATGTGGCTACGGACCTAATAATGTATAAGGACCGAATGGAGAGAGGAAGTATCTCCAAATACATCCTAAAGCGATGATTCTACGACACTATGCCCCCTACCCTCCGGCGAGAAGTAGAACCACTCGAGGAAGACGGCGATGAGATTGCAGTAATAATTGCTAGAGTAGAACGAAAGGACGCCATTCTCCATGAAACCAAGGCCTACAAAACACAGACATCCTCTAATAGGAACAGCCAGCCACGACACAAAGCCTCCAGCAACTCTGAAGATGATACCCCACGGGTTTTCAAGAAGAAATCAAAACCCTCCAAAGAATCGAGGCGGCAAAAGGGAGAATGCTTTGAATGTGGAAAAACAGGGCACATGGCAAAGAATTGCCCTACGAAGAAAGGAAAAGGAAAGGCTATTAAGAAAGAGGCGTCGGCCAACAATATTGAAAGCAATTACGCTCCATCCAGTGAATATGAAGAGATTCACATTGGATACATCGATGTGGAATGCAACAGTGTTCGACCTCCGGCTACATTCAAAACACACACCGCTCTAGAAGGTACTATCCAGATCAATGGCAAAAAGGCTCGAGTCCTATTCGACACTGGTGCAATCGGAAGAGATATGATCAGTAATGCCTTTGTCTCTGTCCATGGACTCCCTACCCGAGACCTTAACCAACCCATACCAGTCAATATGGCAGTAAAAGGATCACGATCCACAAGCCATAAAACCTGTAGTGCGACCATTCGACTTAGTTCTGCAGTCCTACCGCCCCAGGAAATGCTGGTTGGAAACTTAGCCAAATACGATGCCCTAATAGGCATGCCATTCCTAAATCGCCACAAAGCTATAATCAGGTGTGGGGAATCAACTATCGACTTCCCTGAACAGAAGGTTAGAGTCTCATGCAAACCAACAAGCGGAGAATATCGAGCCGCAGTCTGTGAGACGACTGCCCTTCGACTATTGGATGAGTACTCTGACGTTTTCCCTGACCAAATACCCGAAGAACTACCGCCGATGAGAGAGGTGAACCACCACATCCGCCTCCGAGACCCCTCCAATCTCAAGTACCAACCCACCTACTCTATTCCTGACGCATACAAAAGTCCACTTTGTGACTGTATCAACTAACAACAAAGAAGAGGAGTCATCTACCTGGCCGAAGTCCCTGGTGCCGCTCCTATGTTTCTTCAACCCAAAGCAGATGGCAAAAGAATCCGCCCCTTGGTTGATCTCAAACTACGGAATGAAAATACGGCTATCGACAGCTGCGCTATCCCAAACCAAACCCAGATCCTAAATGCAGTTGGACGGGCTAGATTCCGAAGTAAGATTGACCTAAGTGATGCCTACTTCCAAACAAGGTTAGACCCAGAAAGCGAACGCTACAATAGTTTCAAAACACCTTTCGGGAGTTTCATTAGCCGAGTTATGTTACAAGGTGATATGAATGCGCCCGCCACCTTTATGCGAATTATGGAAAACCTCCTAAGCGAATACCTCCACCATTTTGTTTGGGTCTACATTGATGATATTCTCATCTTCTCAAACACCGCAACAGAACACGCCTACCATATAGGTTTGGTTTGTACCAAACCTAGGGAAGCTAAATTTTACGCTAGCAGAAACAAATCAATCCTGATTGCCGATAAACTCGATATCCTAGGACATGTTATAGATGATGAAGGAAGACACGCAGCCTCAGGAAAAATAGCCTGTTTAACGGAATGGTCAACACCCCTGAATCAAAAAGAACTCATGCGATTCCTAGGACTAGTCAACTATATTTCCCAGTTCCTCCCACACCACGCCACTGTGACAGCGCCGCTCACAGACCTCACCGGCAATGCAGAATTTGCCTGGACCCACACTCATGACCAAGCCTTTACCAACATCAAGGATTTGATTAAAAACGCCAACGTTATTCAACCCATCGACTATAGTAAACCAGAACCGATATGGTTGATTACTGATGCATCGGATATTGGAGTTGGAGCATGGGTTGGGCAAGGGGCCTCCCATGAAACGGCAAGGCCGGCGGCATTACACAGCAGGAAATTCACTAACTCACAGATGAACTATGGAACAACAGACAAGGAAGCCCTTGCTGTGATTGATGCTCTCGCCGCTTTCAATCACATCCTGATGGTCAATACCTTCACTATTGTTACCGACTACCAACCTCTCACTAATCTTAAAACAGAAAAGATACCAGGAAGAAGAAGAACAAGATGGATAGGCGAGATCAGTAAATACAATGCAAAAATCATCTATACCCCTGGAAGAACGAACTATGTAGCTGATGCTCTCTCCCACCTATATGAGAATCAAGACCTCGCAAACCCTCCCCTTGTTCACGACCATACAAGACAAAGCGAGGACAGCCCTGACGACACCTCCTATGATCAAGAACCATCAATGGCTACTGCCAGCTCTGCCGCTCCCTCCAATCCTTTCTCTTACACCATGTACAGTGCTGCGTGAACAGAACGAGGAAAGGACATTGATGAAGAATGGAAAGACAATTGCACGCTCTGCAGCACACCTCCTCACGAACTTGAACAAAGCAGACTCCACTGGTCCCACTGTTATCATGACACCTACCCCTTTCACCAGACTGAGATCAAGTTTGGCAACAGATACCAGCGACCATACTATATGCCTGCTGACGATTCTAAAGACACCAGCTTCGACACCATAGAAGGAGAGGAAGAGATGATCAATGAAGATGAATTGACCCAACCTACTCATACCCTTAATCCTGTTCCAACACGATAGCAAGGTCTCGAAGAACTCGAACAAGCAGCAGCCTACGTGGATGCAATATCCTATTTACACCCCCCACAGTCAGCCCCGCCATCCTCTCCTCCCATAGTCGATTCACGACCACTATATAGTGGACCCTTACGAGTATACAACAATGAAACCATTGTCTCGGTCATACCCCCTACTATTCCCGAGCATCGGCGTCAACTCTACGAAACCTTTGAGGAAGAGGAAGCTCCTATCGAACCAACAAGAGGATCCCTAATCGATGATGAACGAGATGTTAGATCAACCACAGAAGAATTAACCTCCTCTTTCCGAAGCCAAATGATAGCAGGATACCGCTATGACCCGATTTACTTCAAAGCCATGGATAGCTCCAGGCATGGAGACCTCGCCCCCTACAACATATCAAATGGAATGGTCTATACCAGCACCCGTTATAGTGAATACTGCTTATACATACCAAAAGGCCATATGTTCAATGGAATGACTATTAGAGAATATGTTATTACCGAAATCCACAACAAAGGACACCATAGTGCGGATCGCAACCTCCAATATGCCTCAGAATATGTTTACTGGCCTGAAATGCGAAAGGACCTCCGTGATTTTATCAGACAATGTGAACTCTGTCAGGCAAATAAGGAGCGAACACAACTCCCTGAAGGGAAAGCTCAGACCCTCCAACTACCATGTGAAATATTTGAATCCTATGCCATCGATTTCGCAGGACCATTCAACAAGTCCACCGGATATGACACCGTCTTGGTAGCTGTGGATCGATTCTCTGGATACACCTGGTTAATACCAATGAAAGTTACCGACTCCTCCAAAGACACCTGGAACAACCTACAACGATACCTGTTTACCCCCCACGGGTACCCCTTATCTATTGTCAGTGATGCTGATCCCAGCTTTACCGCCAGATTCTGGAAGCAAACCTTGACCTCCCTCGGAATAAACCACATTATGGCTGCCCCAGGACACCATGAGACTAATGGCCAAGCAGAACGAAAAATCCGCGAGGTTAAGACCGGAATTAGGAATATGATCAATGAACGACAAAACAATTGGGAACCAGCCGTTGTTGAGCTCGCTGCATATATTAACGCCGGATTTTCAGATACGTTGGGGATGTCACCATACAAGGCAGTCTTTGGCCGTCAGTACCCCCTCCTACCTACAACACTATTTAAGAACTCCTCAGTCCCTGCCTCTGACGACCATCTAAACCGCCACCAAGCAATTCGGAACGGTGCCTTCTAAGCTGTTAAGGCTGCCCGATTCCGAAGCACCAATACTGCCCAGAAACGACGACGCAAACATATCCCCATCTCACCAGGAGACATGCTCATGGTACACCGTAATATGTTCATCACCAAGGTTGGACGCAGCAAGAAGCTGCAACCCCGATGGCGTGGACCCTTCAAAGTCATATCCTTTGACGAGAATACAGAGAACTACACTGTCCAGATGGATGGACACATCTACCGCCGCAATACTGCAGTCTTTCATGCCTCTGCTGTCAAACGGTTCCACCCAAATGACGACTCCAAGTTCCCTGGAAGAACCCACTCTCGACCCGCACCTATCATCATTGAAAAGAAAGATGAATGGGAAGTTGAAGAAATCCGAGACCACCGCCTTTGGCATGGAAGTGATCAGTTCCTAGTCAAGTGGAAAGGATATCCGACGAGCGAAAACAGTTGGGAACCACTAGAGGGACTAGAGCACGCTATGGATATGGTGAACGAATGGTGGAAAGACAACATGCCAAACGAATCCCTCCCCCCAACAATCAATTACATCACCATGTGCTGGACACCTACGATGCCAGAAACTGAACGATGGTACGCAGAACTCGAAGCTAGAGATGGATTTTGGGCACCACACTTTGAGTCGGAGTTTGAAAGCAGCGATGAGGAGAATCAAGCTATGGAGCAGGCTCTCGACAACTTTATCTAGTCACCAATCACCATCCGAATACCATAACGATGTCAAACTATGTGGAGCTCAATGTGAGGTAGCGACAACAGGTTGTTGGACTGTTGTTAAACCGCGATGTTATCCAACTTGAAGACTACTTCGAAATCCTCTGGATTGACTACTGTCCTGATTGCGATCATGCTTGGGTTGATGTACAGCACGAATCTGGTATTCGTGACTACTGTGATTTAGATTTCTTTGAGTCTAAGTGTTTCCTTAGAGTTTCCACTTGTCCCGGGTGTGATACCTATGATGAAGAGTTTTTGGCGGAAACTGAAGCAATGAGTTTCTCGGAATCCGCTTTTGATGATTATTAGGTTTTGTTTGTTGAAACAGTTGATGTGTTGTGGGGAATGTAGCCGGTACGTGTACTCGGTTATAGGTTTTGTTTTATGTTTTGTTTTAAGTATCGCTTTGTTACATGGTTTGTTTTAAGTATCGTTTGATACTAGGTTTTGTTTTATGTTTTGTTTTAAGTATCGCTTTGATACTTGGTTTGTTTTATGTATCGTTTGATACTTGGTTTTGTTTTATGTTTTGTTTTAAGTATCGCTTTGATACTTGGTTTGTTTTAAGTATCGTTTGATACTTGATTTTGTTTTATGTTTTGTTTTAAGTATCGCTTTGATACTTAAGGAGTTTTACCAAAGAGTATCAATTGATATCTTTGATTAGTTTCGTTCATGCTAGATATGAACAGATTTGTGTATTTAAAGACCGCCTGTTTCTATGATAGAAAAGGCAGACTTCGACAGACAGTATTTCAATATACTTGGTTGAACGGTTACTTCTTTGTTCCCCAGTACACCCACGAAGCCTCCTTTAGTTCTCAGCTCTCGCCTCCTCTCTGGAAGAGCCGGCCTCCTGCCAACTATCGTATCCATTACCAATAACGTGATTAGCACCTTGCAAACACGTTACAATGAGGAATTTCTTGCAGAAACTGAAGCCATGAGTTTCTCGGAATCCGCTTTTGATGATTATTTGGTTTTGGTTTAAGTATCGCTTTGATACTTGGTTTGTTTTAAGTATCGTTTGATACTTGGTTTTGTTTTATGTTTTGTTTTAAGTATCGCTTTGATACTTGGTTTGTTTTAAGTATCGTTTGATACTTGGTTTTGTTTTATGTTTTGTTTTAAGTATCGCTTTGATACTTGGTTTGTTTTAAGTATCGTTTGATACTTGGTTTTGTTTTATGTTTTGTTTTAAGTATCGCTTTGATACTTGGTTTGTTTTAAGTATCGTTTGATACTTGGTTTTGTTTTATGTTTTGTTTTAAGTATCGCTTTGATACTTGGTTTGTTTTAAGTATCGGTACTTGGATACTTGGTTTTGTTTTATGTTTTGTTTTAAGTATCGCTTTGATACTTGGTTTGTTTTAAGTATCGTTTGATACTTGGTTTTGTTTTATGTTTTGTTTTAAGTATCGCTTTGATACTTGGTTTGTTTTAAGTATCGTTTGATACTTGGTTTTGTTTTATGTTTTGTTTTATGTTTTGTTTTAAGTATCGCTTTGATACTTGGTTTGTTTTAAGTATCGTTTGATACTTGGTTTTGTTTTATGTTTTGTTTTAAGTTTCACTTTGATACTTGGTTTGTTTTAAGTATCGTTTGATACTTGGTTTTGTTTTATGTTTTGTTTTAAGTATCACTTTAATACTTAATTAGTTTCACCAAAATGTATCGATTCATACCTTTGATTAGTTTCGTTCATGCTAGTCATGAACAGATTTGTGTATTTAAAGACCGCCTGTTTCTACCATAGAAAAGGCAGACTTCGACAGACAGTATTTCAATATACTTGTTTGTACGGTTACTTCTTTGTTCCTCAGTACCCCCTCGAAGCCTCCTTTAGTTCTCTGCTCTCGCCTCCTCTCTGGAAGAGCAGGCCACCTGCCAACTATCGTATCTATTACTGATAATGTAACTAGCATCCTGCGAACACGTTACAAAAACAATTGATTCAGAAAGAATATTATCAATTCACAAATCTATTCCTGGAAGAGGAGACCATGGGGCTACCACCTAAAAGATCAGGAATCGACCACGAGATTCAGCTGGACAAGGATGAAAAAATGGGAAAAGCAAAGGAAATTTCCTACAAGAAACTATACCTACTAGGATAGCCAGAGCTCAAAGAACTCAGAAAGTACAGCGAATAAAATCTGAACAGAGGATAGATCAGAGACTCCTTTGCATCAGGAGGATCTCCTATACTATTCATCAAGAAGGACGAAAAAATGAGACTCTTTGTCAACTACAGAGTCCTCAATTCAGTTATAAAAAAAGATCCGTATTCTCTACCGTTGATTGGAAAAGCGTTAGACAGATAACGATCAACAAAATACCATGCTACATTGAACATCAAAGATGCATACCACAATATACCAATCAAAGCAGGAGACCAATGAAAAACTACATTTGCCTCAAGATATAGAATCTTCCTATACCTTGTTACTCCTTTTGAGTTAAACAATGCACTGGCTCCATTCCAATGATAGATCAACAAGGTACTAATCAAATACCTCAACATATAACGTATCATATATGTAACGTGTTCGCAAGGTGCTAATTGCATTATCGGTAATAGATACGATAATTGGCAGGTGGCCTGCTCTTCCAGAGAGGAGGCGAGAGCTGAAAACCAAAGGAGGCTTCGAGGGCGTACTGAGGAACAAAGAAGTAACCGTTCAACCAAGTATATTGAAATACTGTCTGTCGAAGTCTGCCTTTTCTATCGTAGAAACAGGCGGTCTTTAAATACACAAATCTGTTCATGTCTAGCATGAATGAAACTAATCAAAGGTATCGATTGATACTATTTGGTAAAACTCTTTAAGTATCAAAGCGATACTTAAAATAAAACATAAAACAAAACCAAGTATCAAACGATACTTAAAACAAACCAAGTATCAAAGCGATACTTAAAACAAAACATAAAACAAAACCAAGTATTAAACGATACTTAAAACAAACCAAGTATCAAAGAGATACTTAAAACAAAACATAAAACAAAACCAAGTATCAAACGATACTTAAAACAAACCAAGTATCAAGGCGATACTTAAAACAAAACATAAAACAAAACCAATAACCGAGTACCCGTACCGGTTACAATGGGTGCAAAAGAAACACTCGGTGCTAAGCGACGGCAAGGACATGGAAAAGTACTTAGAACAAAACGTGAAGAACCTATCCTCCTCGGC
The DNA here is from genome assembly GCF_000151645.1 of Tuber melanosporum. Lineage (NCBI taxonomy): Eukaryota > Fungi > Ascomycota > Pezizomycetes > Pezizales > Tuberaceae > Tuber > Tuber melanosporum. Next base: position 3,249 of record NW_003299092.1, on the reverse strand, counting down.
TACATCGGCCTCCTTATATAGTATTCTTCCTACCCATAGTCATGTGACCCAAAGTGGTCACATGTGTAAAACCAAATCATAACAAACTAGTCGTGTGATCAAAGTGGTCACATGCTCAAAACCCATGACCTCATAGTGAGGTCATGTGAAAAAACTCATAAACCAATCATGACACAATAAACAAGTCATATGACTTGATTGAGTCATATGCATAAAACCCATGACCTTGTAACGAGGTCATGTACAAAACCTAAATCATATGCGCAAGGCGTACCCGCAAGGTACACTCACAAGGCATACCCGTCAGGCGCCCATCCCATGACTCATATTTGAGCCATGTACAAAAGCATCACAAATCACACACATAACATATCATATGACTCGAATGAGTCATATATGTGAAACAATAACATACCTGTGACTCATAACCATTTGTCACGTGAAAAAACCTTCCTCGCCAAGCCATATTAGTGACAATCCCTTCTCACAGCCCTTGTATCACTTTCCCCCCTGCCACCTCTTTTGCCACTCCATCCACCGCCTCGTTGGGTTATATCCCCCCATGTCCAGGGATCCACATGAAGCCTATCCTCATTATACTCTTCCCTTCCCTTCCCAGTGTTCCCCATATCCCCGTTGTTTCACCTTCCCTCTCCATTCCTCTCAGTGCCTAGATCACCCACCTCGAGTCCAATATCACTGCTATTTCCCTTTTCCCCATGGATCTTGCATTCCTCACACCCATCATGATCGCCGCCATCTCCACCCTTGCGATATCCCATTCCTGTGGCATCGCCACTCCCTCCCTCAGTACCACTTCTCCATCCCCTTCTACTATCACCCAGGCTGCCCTATATCTATTGCTACTTTTTGATCCATCTGTATACACTGTCGTGTATCCCAGGATTAATGATACCTCTTCCTCTACCTCCTGGTATCTCTTCAATGCTCCCTCCTTGTAGTCCCTTATATCAAAACTAAGGTCCAACTCCATCTTCTCCCCGCTTTCCTGTACCATTTCCTCCTTACCCTCAAATGCCCATTTCCTTCTGATGCATCCGTGCCATGGATTCTTTTTCCCGTAACTCCTTCCCACCATCCTCTGACAGAATCTTCGTTGTACCTACTTTCCCTGCACCTGTACTGGTGGTATCCCTGTCTCCGCCAACAGTATATTGTTGGCTGTTCTTAATGGTGCCCTCAATACTGACCGGAATATATTATTGACATATACCTGTCGTCTTTTGATGAGGCCCAGTTCGTTCAGCACAAATTCCAATCTTTAGTATACCGTTAGCAGGTACACTCCTTCTACCAGCCTCAGTGTTTCCCATGCTCCTAAACCTCCTGTACTCTCTTATCTCCTTGATAGCGCCACTATCCTCCTCACCACACATGTCCCCTGGTCCACCCAGTATGTCATGTAGTTTTCCCATCCACCCCCTCTTCGTAAACCTGTACCCTAGTATTCGTATTTCACCAACTGGTTCCACATTCAGCCCTTTCAGGGAAATCCTTTCCCAATTACCTTCCCCAAACCCAATCCAGTTCGTTTTGGCCAGAGTGAATGACATCCCTCTCCCCGATACCGTCCTGTCACATAATCCGAATACTTTTTCTAGGGTCTCCCTCACAATCCTCCTCCCTTTTCCTGCTACCATGATTGTTCCGTTGTCTATGTAACTCGATACCATATACCTCAAATTGGGTGTATAGCACATCCTCGGCTTGAAAATGTCTGCCACATAAACTCTGAATAGGAACAGTGATAACAGCGATCTCTGCAGTGTCTAGCAGTTTGTGTTATAATACTCACTTCTCCTACCGTTGAACTTGAATCTTATCTTTCTACATTTGGTCCATCTCCTGACCCAATCGCAGAGTTCCTTACTCATACCCCTTTTCCCCAAGAATGTCAACAATCTTCCTGTATCCATTCTATCGAATCCTCCTTCCACGTCCATTGACAGTGCTGCGCAATCCATCCCCTCTGAATGCTTGAAAAACTCACACATTTCAGCTATCATATCGTAGCAGGATCTCCTTTTTCTTGACTCGTATTGGGTTTCTTCCAATTCCAACTCACTCTCCAGTCTATCCAGGATTACCCTCTCTGCCACTTTGGCCAATACTGGCAATAGGTGTATCATCCTCCAGGACTTCACCCTCTGGTAATCATCCTTCCCAGCCTTTGGTATCAGTATGGTCTCAGCCATGCTCCAGTCCTCACACTCTTCTTCCATCAGGTGATTGACTGTTTCTGTTATCCTCTTCCTATCCCACCTAAACCAGAACCATAGGAATGGGTAGCTCATCAGGCAAGGTCTGCTTGCAGTATTCGCCTGTGATCTTCTCAATGCCCTCTCCAGTTCTCTCTCCTCCAGTTCGATATTTATCCTTCCTAATGGATATTCTGAGGCCGGTCTGGGTTTCAGCTACAACGCTATCAAGTTGCTGACTTCCCAGTGATCCTTTCTTAGTACACCCCCCTTGTCCACTATTGCCAGGATTACTTGTCTATCTTCTACCGGTCTCACCACCCAGAATATGTCCTGATCCCTCACCTCTCCTTGTAATTCTTTCAGGTAACCATACCGTCTTGTGATCAACTCTGTAACGTGTTCGCAAGGTGCTAATCACAGTATCGATAATAGATAAGATAGTATGCAGGTGGCCTGCTCTTCCAGAGAGGCGGCGAGAACTGAGAACTAAAGGAGGCATCGAGGGCGTACTGAGGAACAAAGAAGTAACCGTTCAACCAAATATAATGAAATACTGTCTGGCGAAGTCTGCCTCTTCTATCGTAGAAACCGGTGCTCTATAAATACACAAATCTGTTCATGTCTAGCATGACCTCTCATATTGTAGAAACAGGCGGTCTTTAAATACACAAATCTGTTCATGTCTAGCATGAACGAAACTAATCAAAGGTATCAAGCGATACACTTTGGTAAAACTTCTTAAGTATCAAAGCGATACTTAAAACAAAATATAAAAAAAAACCAAGTATCAAAGCGATACTTAAAACAAAACATAAAACAAAACCAAGTATCAAACGATACTTAAAACAAACCAAGTATCAACGCGATACTTAAAACAAAACATAAAACAAAACCAATAACCGAGTACCTGTACCGGTTACATTCCCCAAAACAAAACAACTGTCTAAACAAACAAAACCTAATAATCATCAAAAGCGGATTCTGAGAAGCTCATGGCCTCAGTTCTTGCTAAAAACTCTTCATCATA
>NW_003299091.1:675713-736261 GCF_000151645.1 Tuber melanosporum | reverse complement strand
GGTAGCTCAAGCATGTTCGGGTTGTGGAGTATCACGATAACCAGATACTATTTATCGAGAGCAGCGATCGAATATGGTATAAGGTTCCTTGCAATTCCATGGAAAGGTCATAGAGGAGAATGGACAAGATTGATACAGGGTCTGTGATGGACATTGATGATGAGGAAGCCGAAAAGGTGATTGAAACATTATTGAATGAACTTGACCATTGGGAGGAAGGAGATAAAAGGTTTATGATTTCGGAAAACTAAAAGCATCGCTATGGCATCAGGGTAAGGAACAATGCTTATATGACCCTACTGGGAGGAGGAACAATTTGGATGAAAGGATGGATTGTTTTTTGGTTGGTGAATGTTAGGTGGCATTTTGTGGAAAGGAGGATGAAAGGGTGTCGAAAAATTTTGTGGGGAAAAAGCGAAAGGGAAGAAGAGAGTAGGAATTAGAGTAGTTCAAGTTATTGGAAGGGATGAAGAGGAGAAGTGCGAAAGAAGAATTGAGAGAGGGGGAAACAGAAGGATAGAAAAGATTTCAGAAGTTTTGCATACAGCCACATTAACTCGGAACAAGGCACACCTATTTCCGACAAATCGAAAACCAGTCAGCCGTCCAATCGTTGCTGAAAAAGAGGCTGCTCAGGGGGAAATAGATGAGTGGTTTGATGGAACGAGTATTCACTTAGGGGAGCAACTGACTACTGGAGAACGAAAGAAAGTGAAGAGGATGCTGTATACATGGAAGGATGTTTTTGAGACTGATCTTCTAAGAATTTGGTGGACTGACCTGATTGAACATGTGATCATTCTGGCCTTAGAAGTAAGACTCTACCGAGCAAAAGTTCCTTTATATACAGTGGAAGAGGTAGCGTTTTGCCACCGTTTGTTACCGAAGATACAGGAAGCTGGCTTAATCTTTCACTGTGATAGTGAGTGAGGAGCACAAACGAAATTTCCTTGGAAGCCACGAGCAGAGACATTACCCAAGGATGCGAGATTATGAATGGTGCACAATTTTATACTGCTGAATCAAGTTACGGAAAAGTTACAATATCCATATCCAAGGATTGAGTAGATGGTCTATACTGTTTTAAAGAAAGACAAGTGCTTCTTTTTCACTACTGATACGGCAAACTCCTACTGGGCGATAACAGTTCAAGCTGGAGATGAGACAAAGCTCGGATTTGTAATGCCTTACAGGATGTACAGTTATAATATTATGGGACAAGGACTTACAGGTGGAACTCATACATCTAGTCGGTTCAGAGATCTGGAATTTGGTGCTATTCCTGAAGGATACAAGGATAACTCTGGTCATAGAGTGTTGCTGGAAGGGATGGAATCGCTGATTGGGGATAGAGGTGAGGGGGCATTTGACAGAATACTGGACAATAGCGATGGAAGTACTACTAGTTTCAATGCAATGTATCAATTTCTCTATACAAAATTTTTTCCTGAGATGTGTCTGGGGACCGATGTACTTGAAGGACTCCAAGTCTCATTTCTTTTGCGACTCTCTGGATTTTATTGGGTTGAGTGCGGGCCCCAATGGACTTCACCCATCTCTGCACAAAAGAGAGGCAGTTCTGGAATGGCCTATCCCTAGTACCTTCCCTGAAGTGGAAGCCTTTTGTTATTTGACACTATTCCTACGACGGTTTATTCCTGAAAGAGCAGAACTGGTTCGAATAATGATGTACGGAATTAATGATAAGAGCCTAGACAAGAAACATGTGGATGCAGCACGACAACAAAACGAGACATTTCAGAAAACAGAAGAGAAGAATGTAGCTTCCCAGGCGATAAAACATGCTATTGCGAATAATGCTAAGGCATCACCAGATTCTAAGGTCCAATACCATATGACTGTTGATACTAGTAAGCGTGAAGTGGAGGGAGTACTATTTCAGCTAGAGGGTATTACGGCCAGAACGGAAACTACGAATTCCCAGTCCCGCTAGGCAGATGAAAGGATTGTTATGTTCATGTCATTTAAGCTTGCAGATATAGAGACCAGGTACTCAAATTCTGAGAGAGAAGCTCTAATGGTCATTCATTGTTTGGCAGAGGTCGGATGGATGGTTATGGCTTCCCCTTATCTAGTTCTTGTGTACAATGACCATGAAGCCTTAAAGACTTTATTGACCGGATTTGGATAATGATGTTCACGGTAGAATAGCTAAGTGGCAGGAAAGGTTAGGGGAATATGAGTTTCGCTTGATTCATCGACCGGCTATGACACATTTTATTGGCATCATGGATGGACTTTCCCAATTACCAACTCGTTTGATGTGGAGACATACATCTGAGGATAGTGAAGGTTGACGGTCAGCAATTCATGTTATTGTGCTTGTGAAGGGTCTAGCTACTGATGTTCCAGTTACTTCAGTAATCCCAACACAGTTGCGAGAGTACTGAAAGTTCTAGAATATGGGGAGTTGCCTGAGTCAGGATAAGAGGATGAGAAAGCGACATAAGAGTTGGGTGAATAAAGAAATATATGCAGTACAGGAAGCAGTGGTGGGAGAGAATGCTGGGATTGATGGAGGATTGAAGGAGGCTGCAACGGATATGAGGAGAAGACGATGAAAAGTTTAGCTAGAATCAAGGATGTATAGGGCTGTTGTACAGGGGAGACTAGATGAACTAGACTTTGGAATGATAGAAGCTGGAGAGATGAGATTGGGAAGGAATGAGAGAAGGGTGTTGGAGAGGTCGATGTGAAGGTATGTATTAGTGGATGGGCCAGAACCTAAGCTTTTCTTTCGGGAAAAGAATAAGCACTTAGCATGTTGTATGTTGGAGAAGGACGTGAAAAGGGTGCTTGGTGATTTACATGAAGGTCATGGACAATTTGCAACTAGTGTTACTATCGGCCGAGCACATGGAAAGGTCTACTGGCCATCTTGCTTGAAGAATATCGCACAATGGGTTGCCTCTTGTGAAGCCTGTCAGCAGGTTACGAAAATTCAGAAAGCCGAGGTTATTCAACCTAAGCTACAGTTTCAGCCTATAGACATGATTGGGATAGATTATGTGGGACCTATTAATCCACCATGCAAAGCAACTGGGAATCTCTATATTCTTCTCGTGATTAACTACTTTTCTCGATTTCTTTGGGCAGTTGGGGTATAGAAAGCAGACCAAATCTCGACTATGAAAGCCCTATTGGATCATGTTATTCCAAACTTTAGATGACCGCTATCTATGTATACTGATAATGGAAACCATTTTACCAGAGCGATGATTTCTCAAATGTGGACAGATTACGGTGTCCTTAGGTTTACTTTAGCGATTTCACATCCGCAATCAGTGGGACTTAGTGAACTCTACGTTCAAATGCTTATGGGACGTATCAGACTTTACTGCATTGCTGACGCTTCTTCTCGCTACTGGGAATTACACATTGGAAATGCCGTTCTCAGTATCAACACTCAATACATCCACTTACATGGCTATACTCCAGCAGAAATTCTTCTGGGCTTTAATCCTTCAAACATGGGAAAATCAGATGATAGCATGTCCGATTGGTTAAAAAGAACTCAACCTGCAGTACCAGACCCACCAATTCTCTTTGAAGAACAAATACACTTATACCTAAATCAGCTAGATGAACACGGGAGTGAGGCTGGAGAGAAGTTAGCCCAAGCATAGGAAAAGGTCAACCCATGGATGACAGCTGGATACAAGCAGCCACAGCCAGGAGATCTAGTTCTTCTTTGAGACTTCCAGCTTGCAAAAGACAAAGGATGCAAGCTGGAACCTAGATGGTCAACACCGAGAATCTTGGAAAGGGTTTCAAAGTCTGGAGTCAGTGCACATGTCCGGCAATTACATGACCCAACTCATATAACAAAGTGGTTTCACTTCAACAATCTTCTTCTCTATATACCGCGGACAGAAGACTATCCTATGCCAGAAACATCGCATACAGTGACTTGTGGTCAAGGACTTGGAATAGAATATGTACGAGGAGTGATGGGGGCTATTGAGGGAGTTGAGACATTAGGGCAAAGAGTGTTTGATGTTTCTGATATTGGTAGTTGTTTTAGGTAGTAGCGCAAGCTTTTGGCAGCAGTGATGTTTTTCTGATTTCATACAAATTGTTTAGGAGGAGATTACACATCTCGGTCGATGTTATTGCAAAGCCGGGTGCTTCTGTAGACAGAAAAATTGCACGATGATTTTTATTCTTAGTATGGTTCCAGAAGAGATGAAGCTGACCCACTTTTCACATGGAAAATGTGACAATTTTGAGAGTAACGGCAACCATAATGCTTGTATTTTTGTCTTGTCATGAATGGGTGGTTTGCTTCTCCAGATAGACTACAGGAGTTTGAGAGACAGTCAATAATGTTGCCTGATGGTCAGTTGAAGGGTCTACAAATGGTTTTGCAAGATAGAGGTCTTTGCCTGTCTGGATGTAGGTTTCTAGCACAATGTTCAATTCCTGGAGATGGTCCTGGAACTACTAAGCTCAATCCAGCCTGCAAATATGTATGCCAGAGCACATTGTGACTATACATTTCCAAAACTGGTTAGAGTAGTTCCAGAGGTACTTGAGCATGTTTTAAATAAGCTGATATATAAGTATTATCAGCGGATACTCAGAATGATGGAGGCATATAGAAATAATATGGTGTACAGCTCAGAGGACTTCAAGAGACATGCATTTACATGTTATTCTTCACACAGGTGGATTGCTGAGTCTCAACTTCATGTATCATAAAGGCTTTCTTTTATTTTTTACTCTTTTTCACCGGAGCCTTCCTGTATCTATAATAGGGTGAAATTACAATTTTTATCTTAATTCCTTTCAAGCTTAATAATATTATTATATCATATAAGAACAATTCTACTAAATAATTATAGGGTAAGGGGAGTTTATTTTTTATTTTTATAGTTTAAACCTCTTGGCAATAAGAAAAAGATGTCATGCCAAGACAAAAAAACAAGTATTACAGTTGCTGTTACTCTCAAAATTGTCACATTTTTTATGTGAAAAGTGGGTCAACTTCTAGTCTTCTGGAACCATATACTATTGCTTTCAGTTAGAGTTCCTGAAAGTAATCAGAGTTGGCGAGAGTGTAACTGTTGTGTAAAGTATCGTGGAGGAACAGTTTTTACAGGACTGTGTTTTTTCACACACCTTAAACTTATATAAGAGGAGGTGGGAAACACCTTGGGAATATTATCAGTGATTGGTTGAACAAGCAACATCCCTGCATCACTAAGACTTGGATTTCGCGAATTGTGTTTATTATTTTTATTTCTTGTGCGATTTAGTTACTTTGAACTCTCTACTCTATATACTGCTTACAAGCTATACTTGATCCACCTGAGTGCATATTACCTAAACCTTTGCATATTTCTTTGTGCTAAGAAAGAGTTGAACCCCTACATATTGGGGTACTCTGGAAGTAAGGTGTTGTTTTTGTGGTAATAAGTAACCCTTTTGTGTGAAATAGATTGGGGACCCACGATTTCGTTTTTCAGTACGGACCCGTACCAGAGTCTCATAGTAGTACTGACGGCATGAAGGTGAGGATCCCAGGCGAAGCTATGATTAGACTAGCTGGACGAGGTTCACAACAACCAACCCCTCAACGGGCAGCGTTCTTGTGATACTATCGTATTATTTCGCAAATAACGTACAAGCCCGGACTCGGCGTGCATGAGAACTATGATATGAGATATAAGTGGTGCTTGGTCCCTGGAGAACCCAATCAGTCAACCCCCATGTAACCTAGTTCTATTAGGGAGGTTTTTCGTACTACGACAGTCCTAGCTTGAATTTTCCTTATCACCACAGCAATGGTACTACCGTACCTTTCTACATCTGCGATAGCGCTCGGTGGCTCAAATTTGCAGTCTTAAGAACAGCTCTCAAATAAGGCGGTCGTGAAGGGTTTGTGTTTATGCTTTTGTTTACGGAAAATTGGCGAAAACTTCTCGACCCACACCAAGTTTTGTGCTCGGACTGTGCTTAGCAAAACTTCAGTGTTCTGACCTTGTTGCAACGTGACATTGGCCGACACCACCGTCTACTCGTAGTTCACAAAAATTTTAGAAGTTGATGTCATAGACTCACTAAGTCGTTGAAATCAATCGTTCAAATCTCATAGTTCTCATGCATACCCATTTATTATTTGCGAAATAATACGGTGTTATGGTTCAGTTCCATATTGGTAACACAAGGAACAGCGAGTTATCATAAATATCGGCCGCTATCTAACCATCAATCAATTAGATCAATCCAAGACACACACCACCAACCACTGCAGTATTCATGCAAGTCCCTGCCGAGGTCCTGCACCACCTGCCACTACGGCTGCCGCCGCCAAAGGCAAGACAGATATTGGGTTCGAAGGTGTAACACATATATGGTATTTACGAGTACCTCGAGTAAAGTACAGGTGCATTTGTTGATTAGACGAGAAGCGAAGGCTGGAGGGTGATAGGAGAAGGGAGAAGGCGGAATAGAGTAAGAGGATACGTTGGCACGTGACTTCGCTTATCACAATCGCACTCTACGAGTACAGTACTGTACCTTACCCAGCTGCAATGCACTTGTCCGCTACCGGTACGATACTCTAGTATTTAAATTAACCACGCGATTCGCTTGCCCGTGGTCCCGGTTGGCGGTGTAGTTTACCCGACATTCAGCCACACTTATATTAGCAGATCGCCTTTCTCACCTCAACCAACTCAACCCCAACTCAACCCCACACCCACTCCACCACTGGGGAAGAACCAACCGGTTGACCCACTGATATCATCATCAACCAGGCATAACGCAACAATGCTTAGCATTATGACTCGCAGCCGCCTCTTGCACCCCCTTATTCCCTTGCGTTTTAGCACAAACACACGCCCGTACATGACTAGCATCGCGATACTCCACCAAACGCTTCCACCACCCGTTATCAATGGCTCATTCAAACCACCAAAGCCCGGGGGTTTCTCCTCCTCCCCTCCCGCACAGCACACACCCTGCGTTTACAATCCACCGACTGACGCATACAAAATCAGGTTACAGAGACGCATGCGCGGACATCGCCTACGCAGTACATTCACTAAACGACCCAAACACAAACATAATAACTCCGCAACCTCATCCAAACCCGGCTACCGAGATCGACTGGTCGTTCCCGGATACCCGACGTGGTATCCTAGCTGCTATAGCCGCGGGAGCAAACACCATCTGGGCAAACACCTGTCTGTTTGCTGATCATCCGCTCACCACCGTCTCCCTCCCGCCCAGCACAAAGCTAATCGCGAACCCACCAAGAGTGGTACATGCTGTTGACGATAAGGCTTTCACGAACAAGCTGCTCCAACGCCACGGATTTTCCATACCAAAGAGCTGGCTATTGGAAGGCGACTCGGGGCGGTCTATCGAGCTGTTGAGCCAGCTGATATACGATCTCCCATATCCCGTCATCGTCAAACCCGTCCGTGGCAGGGGCAGTGAGGGGGTGCAATTGATAGATGGGTTTGTCAGCATGTTGGATACCCTTGATGACCTTTTCAAGACCTACGATGTCCTCCTCATAGAGGAGTTTTTGGAAGGAGAGGAGGGGACCGTGACCGTCGTGCCCGATGGCCAGGGGAGGTTTGTCGCCTTGCCGATCGTGCAGCGATTCGGTCAGGTTGCCGGAGTGATGCCGTGGAACGGGCACGTACCTGTTACCACTAATTCTACTGTCTTGCCCGTGGGGGAGGAAGATTTGTGGCATCGAGCTGCTAAGATAGAGTGCCAAAAGGCTGCAGAGTTACTCAAGCTTACTAGCATTACTAGGATTGACATTCGCAGGAAGGACGAGAATGGCGGAAAATTCTTTCTGTTTGACGTCAATCCTAAACCTGTACCCCCCACCCCTCCAAATTAACCCCTCTTTTTTTTTGTGATCTGATTTGTGAGTTAATACGTCCAGAATCTCACCGGCACCGGTCGCCCAGGTCGTGATAGCCAGGATAGTCTCTGCGCTATGGCTGCTAGAGAATTTGGATGGGAGTATCCGGCATTAGTGAGAAAGTGTATTGATGCTGCCTACCCTTTGAAAGAGGCTCGCGCAATTGAGCCGCCGGAGGCGGTGACTGGGAGTTTGGATAACTTTACAGTTTGGGAAAGATGGGGTTGAAAGGGGAAGAATGGGGCCGCTGATGATAGTGATGGGGAGGCAAAATAGTTGTAAATGAATAGGGGGCTAGATCGAATTGGTCGATTCGACATGATTCCTTTATGGTGAGGCACATATTGATGGAATAGTGTTGCAGTGTTGCGTTTCTGAGCTACGCGGTGAGTCAACTGAGGGGACAACATAAACACCACGCCATATTCCCCCAACCCCGCTAACATCTATCGCCCATAACGCAATAAGAGGGTCGCCCGCATCTACCAACGTTCAACAGTATAACTAGCTGTATCCCAGCTTCTGGAGCCCATCTGGCATAGCCTAGCCGGGGTCTGTTAAACCAGTATTGCCGGTCTAGTATTTCAGGAATGATGGTTGGTATTGCGGATTGGGTGTTTGGATTGGGAATGGGGACTGATGCAAGAACGAATATCGAAATCTAATGGCCATGCTAGACCCGGATGTTTGTGCATTATGCATGTATTTCTTAGCATTACAATTGTCGGTAGGGTGAATAATTGAACAAGATGCAATTTAAGCTCGACTCAAATTTTGGGTTCCTAGCTGGACTGCAGGTATGATATCTGCAGGTTTCCGGGTGACCGTGCATGATTGCTCTGATTTTCACACAATATTATCAGGGAATTGTATATATATTGACTTAGATTGGGCGGAGCACGAACGTACGCACCAACAGCACCTGACCCTACATGATTATACTGGCGTTATATGTTATCTCCATCACAATAGCTCATGGCCCAGGGTGTTAAATGGCCGCTTGGTGCGGAACTGTGGGGAACTCTGGAGTGCAGACTTGAATTCTCGCGCACCTAACCTGGTAATCAGGACTAAGGAAGGGAGAAATGGTTTGCTATGCGGAACGACCAGGGCGAAAAGTGTTTGTAGAAATACCTAGTGGAGAAGAGGACGCAAGGAAACGTATTAGGGATTTGGAACGCGCGGGGGCGTTCGAGTGGGGTGGTGAGATAAAATAGCTCGATAACCCGACATCAACCGATCGTGGGAACAATCCGTCAACACGATAGGAATATACCGAGTGATATTATAGGGGGGGTTTTCCGGCATCCCCAAATGCCTTGAAACTATTGGAATGTCTTTGAATTTTCCCCGTGGTATGTTTCGGTCCAGTGCTGGAAGAAGAAGTCTTCTGATATCCGCTAACTCGACCATTTACAGGGTGTTTGTGGACCGCATGGCATATGCCGCCGCCGCCGGGTAGGAATATCCATGGAGTCCGCAGGTTTTGGCAAATTCGGGTTTAGATAGCCCAGCTTACTCTCACTTTGGCAGGGCTGGATGGACTCCTCATCTGTAGATTATCTATCTTCAATGCTGGCCACTCGCTTGCCAGTATTGGTCCCACCGGGTGATTTGTGTTCCCGGGCTCCGGTGGTACACTAACGGAGGTATTGGTAGGGAATTTGGATAGATACGCTAGATTCCTCGTGGTCTATTTGACTTCACTGTGATCCACTCTGTACGAGTACTTCCCGGTCATCCATTAATCCAAGAAATTAATTGAGAGCACTGGACTATCACCCACTATGTTTCCAGGAGCCCACAATATTGTCTTGCATATCATAAATCCTATGGTCCAAATACCGCCCATTATGGACTTCCTGCCAACCCCTAAAGTCTCTCTCACCTCCCTATGGCCTCAACCGACTACGAGGTGGGATTCAGCCCCGGAGTTGGGTTTCCCTTCTCTTGCTTGCAGGTATCTGCGCTGAGACTTCGGCTTTATGTTACTGGGGGGCCCCGTGGGTGCTCTCCTCGATTCAGGAGTGCTGCGGGATAGCCAGTGCTGGTGAGTTGGCTTCCTTTGTTGTAATGCTCTTTAGGACACATATTGGTTCGTTGGTGAGTTTAGCTGGGTATATTTTATTGGACCATAGTCCCCGTCTATGGTGCCCGGTATTGTCAAACCTCCGTAGATAGGGTCTAGCAGCCATCGCGGAATCCTACAGTCCGCCGCACAACACAACTCGACCTATTTCATACGGCGCTCCATCATTCTGCCAAGCGCGGCTCCCCCGAAGTCTCCCTACTCCCCTTCCGGTTCCCATAAGGCCCCAGACTGTTTGGAACAGTGGGACCAGACACCAGGAAGTGACACCCGGCGCAATATGATAAACCAGGCAAGAGAGGAACCTTGATTAGCCTGATGGAACCCGGACCCATTGAAAGGTTTGATCCTCCGGCATGGAGAAGTTGATTTGGCAACATTCAAATAAGTGAATCTAGCACAAATGGCCTAAGATAACATTGGCGGGGGGTTAAACAGAATAAACAAGTGTTTCTGCTATCTTAAAAGATTTCTTTGTACCTTTTTGCTTGATTGTTGAGGAAGTGGCTCTCTATACCAGAGGTGGGTGTGTATTGTAGGACGAAATACTGTCAAATCTCATAATAATATTCTTATAAAACATAACTTAGTGTATATTTCACATGAATCTCTCGTACATACTGGAAGCAGCCCTTATTAAACAACCGAAATCCCTCAAAGATTCTGGACATTTCCTTAATTTATAATCACAAATTGTTTTTTTTTTTTTTTGTTGGATGATAAATTCCCATGATCCCTCTGCTCTGATATAATCAGCAATATATTTTTATTTGTATCGGAAGCTGCTGATACGCCTCTAATAAGGTATGATACGTTTGCTGCGAAATCAGGAGAGCCAGGACTTTCTTTCTACCTACTAGCTGCACTAATGCATTTTGATATGCATGGCTTTGATGTCTAGTTTGTCCAGACCCGTGCCTAGGAAGCGAGTTCTGGGGTAGGCAGGGACATAGTAGTCTTGTAAGTCCATCGGGGCTGTCCACGGAGGAGGAGCTTTGGTCATGAGTTTATGAATGACTTGGCGACCTTAGTGGTGCCTACTTTGGGATTGACTATGTACAGCGGGGACACAGCCAGCGTCGGACCAAGGAATTGGTGGGGGGAGTAGGTGGTTGGAGATATTGGAATCTGTTGTGGAAGGCGGGGGGCTTGTTGGAAATCGTCGATACTGTTCGACATGCTCGGGAGCGGTGCGACATGTGCGGAAAGTGTTCGTGGTGGTTCGTGATGCTCAGGGCCTGTCCGGCGTGTTTGGAAGCCATTTAATGTTCTGAACATCATCGATATGCTCTGAATTGGCTGATACATCGCAGGAAGTTCGTTCTGTTGTTTTTCGTTTGTTCAGATGGTGGTTTCGGCGATGTGCTTTGGAGAAGCGCACCCGTGGAAGGGAAACACCATCCCAGCTGAAGGAGGACGGAAGAGTTCAAGTGATTGTGCGGAGGTGAGGTGATAAACCGTGGGAATCTTTGCGGTGCCAATCTTTTCTTCTGCTTGCATGGGAGAGAACGCAGAAAAAAGAGTCTTGGGTGGAAGTTGGGTGGAAGTGAATGGAGATATGTCGTAATCGGTGGAAGCGTGGAGGACGATCATATCGCGATTGATTTATAGGCTCCATCTTTGCTGTTTTTTTAGTTAGCCGTGCAGGATGATCGGGCGCGTTGTTGAGTGCGTTGAATAAAGAACTTCCCCACTCTTCTCCTTAAGTCACGTTGTGAGCGATGAGTGCTCTTAGTCTTACTAAGCGTAGTTTCGTTTCGGTCCTTCGCCTGTTCCGCCTCTCCCAAATCTCCCCATGTGGTGACCCCGCCATGCGTCTGGTTTTTGAACATTCAATTCATGGGATAACCTCGTCAAGTTCCGGAAATGCAAACCATCTTCCTCCGTGCTAGTCCCGCTCTCACACTACTCGTGAAACAGCTAACCCGGAAGAGGTTCTAGCGCACTGAGTTTCAACGGGCCATCTGCACTGTTCTATCCTGGTATGGTGAGGAAGCGAATACGGTAGTGGTGTCAATCAACATTGCACTTAACAAGGGGCCGCGAATAAGAAGATTTTACACAGCAGTGGTTTTCGAAACGGTGGCAAACCTGCGAAACGGCGAAACGGCGAAACGAAACTAAATGGTTCTTGGTCAGTTAGGGCAACTATGAAACTCTGTTTTGGAAAAAAAAAGGAAAGTTCTCTCATTCCTGACACTCTCAATGCTCGCAACTTATCACTAACTCAACTAACAGTAAAGACATGGACCATGACAAAAGCTACCCCGATATCCTTCCACCGCTCACTACACATGCCCTCACTTCTTCACTGTTCCGTATACGTCCCCGCAAGTCCCCCATCCCTCATGCGCATTCCCGCGCTGGCGTGGGGATAGCTTCTCTCTCTCTTAAAAAAAATCCCCCCCAGTTCGTAGCATCTACTAGGCTCACTACGATCCTCTCCGTCTCTTTGACACTGCCGTGCGACTTCTAGGGATTTCTCCTACGCATGAGATATGGCGAGCGAGCGAACGAACGGAGAGGAACCACAAACAGCAGAGACGAAGCGTGACCGAGCCAACGAAGAACGGCGTCAATGACCGGTGAATATAAAGACGCTCAGCTTTATGCGCAGCCAGCCAGCTTTGTGAGCATGCCGACCAGCATCCATGATTCTCAACAGAAAATGCAGATTATGGTTAGTCGTGCCAGTGTTCTCGGTCAAACAGCCAAAGCAAGGCTTGGACCGTGGGGAGTAGAACCTTCGGCGCGGTTGTGCTGTACTCGAGTACAGTGCTCGTACATCCCGCCGTGGGAAAAATTGGAAAATTACGAAAATGTTTTTCGGGGGTTTGACTGGACAATTTAGTGTGCCCAAGCCAATTGAGCAATCGTGTTTCCAAGATTTCATTTCCACATTTTCCGATTTTTTTTTTACCACGGGCCGTACTTGTACTGTACGAGTACGATACAGTACCGGCACTACTCGTACCAGGCAAGAAGTACTAGTACTCGTACAGTACTGTACAAGTACCCGGAAACAGGGGGTCGATTTTGTATGGGCATTCCGACACGCAGGGAAATACTTGTACATTTATTGGTGGGGTTTGAATAGAGACGGTGCCTATAGATTAGCGGTAGATGAAAAGTTAACTTCCGCAGGCGCTGATACTTGTATGATACTATAATATTAACAATCGAGTATCGCGGGTGTACCTGCGATAGCAGTTCACGCGCGGTACTTGTACCTTGCACTCTCGAATCTGGGTATGGGTCGCCTCCTGGCCCCACCATTCTGTTTCTTCCATTCTCCTCACCTTGTTGAGGATAATTTTTTGGAACGCCGAACAACCCCATCCAATTCCTCGTCCACAAGACTTAACCTCTTGTATTTAAGGATCGATCAATAACTGAGCGACGCGGCGCCGCTAGAAGCATTTTCGAGTGCCGAGCTTTGAGATGATTTGTCGGTTTTGAAGGCAGGAAAGATGTTACACACACCAGGGTCTTTCTACTCCAGAATTGTTTTTCAAATCCGGAGCTAAATACCTTGGGTCCATTAACATACTCTGAGGTTACTAGTGGAGGGGCACTTGCAAGGTTTAGTTATCATTTCTCCTAACGTGAGTTGCGAGATTGATAAGGTTTTCTTGGAGATCGGGTGACGAAAAAGAAAAAGAAAAAGAAAAATACGAATTGCGTAGCTGGGCAAGAGGAGCAGGTAGCTGCATCTGAAAGCATATCGTGCCAGTAGAAACCTCGAACACCTTCCAGCATCGGCAAAGATAGAAACGTATATGAGGTCATACTAGTGATTCCATGGAACATCACGTTTACCCCCTTTGCCTCCGCCCTTGTCCTTATTTCCTTGTGTACTCCCGTCATAACAACGGCAAGAGGTGCATGGAGAATTTCTATGGATTGCGATAATCCCAGAACGGGGGAAACCACTTACAACACCACTACCCCCCTACGATCGACCACAACTCTCTACAGCATCTTCCACCAACTCTAGCATTGCCGGTACCGGGTTCCAACTCATCTAATGGACTGGTCTTGTATCGTGTTAGAAAAGTGCTAACACTTTCTCGGGGGCCCTTGTTCCTGGCTTCCGAGCTTAATAGGGGAAAAATGGGTTTCAAGAGCTTTAACTGCACTCCACTCTCTATCTATCCTCAATTTCAATAATTCTCTCAACACGCCTCATCTCCCGCTTCACTCGACACTCCCGTCCTTCCTTCCCCTCGGTTCTTCCCCCCTCCCTCATTTCACACATCTCTTTAAGGTCCCCTACGAGTGGCATTTCTTCCCACCCCTCTATGCGCACCTGCTATTCTCGGAAGTGTGGCCGTAGCCAAATCTGATCCGGACCGCAAAAGTGGCCTGCAGACAAAACAATCCCTTCATCTCGTACGGGCAATTTGTAAAATCTCCGGACGGATACAAGTATAGAGAATTGGCTTGGCGCTGGTCATACCGTATGTTATAGGCTCCTTCCCCCGTGAGATCTCCTGTGGGGCAACAAACCCTGACGGCTATACAGGATAATAATTCCTTCTTGGTGCCATGTCGTTTTTCTCTAGGTCTCGTATGTTACACTAGCAGTGGGTGTTGTGAGGGCCGCTACCGTAGTGTAATACACAAAACTTATGAGCTTTAAATTACCTCCGTACTTGGGTAGACTACTGTACTTGTATTGTGCAAGTATGGTACTCGTAATCGAGTTATGGACATTTGTGTAACGGCATGGGGTTTACCACACTAGCTCCATATGGCCTAGCGCTGAAAAAACATGTGCTTGCCTTATCCGTGGGAATGTGGGGATAATTTACCCGTACTCAGATGCAATAGCACCGGCATATGCACGGGTATGCAGCTAAGAAGGGCGTAAATGATTGGTTGTGAATATGCATTTTGTGTGCGGGGGAAGAGAATAAAATTATACCGGGATGTACTTCTGTGCACCACTGCCAGTGAAACCTGCAATGCTATTCTCGCTATTCTCGCTCTTGCTCTCTCGCCAGATGTGCCTCCCCTCTCTCCACTCTCCAATCGCCGATTACACAATATTTGATCCCTAGACTTCGCAACATGATTTACGATAGCACAGGTGAGGTGGCGAAAAGTCGTCGATACATGAGCACTCGTAGGTTGGGGTGGTGCGCACCGAGATCTATTCTGTTCTAGATATTGTGTTTGGCTATATCGAGTTGGCCAGGTAATATGATATGGATCCGGGTCTGGATTACGGTATTTTTCAACAACAGTGACGCCCCCCCCCGTCAGTTCGGCATTCGATCAGCTGTAGTGTTACTATCATCAGATATTATGATATGAATGATTAGAGGACTATTTAGGTAACTATAAGCCAATAGTAAATTTAAATACTTCCTATTCGTAGTATGAGTATTGCTCTAGTAAACTGAATTATCATACTTTTATTTTTAATCCTCCCTGCAAATTTTAATTGTAAGCATCTTATGTATGGCGAGGAGGGGTAGGCTGAGCCGCCGGGTTCCACACAACGGATTTTTCTCCTTGGTGAGCAGGGTAGTCTCCAGACTCCAGAATCCCAACCGCTTCCCTTCCTCTATTCTTCCTCACCTGGCGGAAAAATCGTCGTTACGAGTATCAAAGGGCGCGTTCAATTCCTACGCCGAGCTCGACAAAACCAAACTTCTTGCAATTCAACAATCAATCGATCAGTGAGATGGGCAATCTGTTGTCACGGTAGGTCCCTCGAGTGCCGCTTGGGTTGGCTTTCAGTTCTATCGACTACCGTCAATGCTAACTACTGTCGTTCTGGTTCCACTACAAACAGATATGTTCAAGGTGACTATAGCAGAAATGTTGGTAATAATAACACCTTCGGCTGCAGTGCCACGAATAATTATTACAACTTTGGGGACGGCAAAGTGTTCAAGAAATACAGCAAGATTATGCAATACCTATACCCTCCCGGATCTGGATACGAGTCTTATAGAAACCGTGTTCCGAAGCCAGTCAAAGGGACGTGCACCTGGGTTACGGATCATGCAAAGTATAAGGAGTGGTTGGAGAATAAAACTTCCAGTCTCCTCTGGCTATCCGCAGATCCGGGGTGCGGAAAATCCGTCATCGCCAGATTCCTGGTGGGACATCTCAAGACCCAACCCGACGCCGTCGTTTGCTACTTTTTTTTTAAGGACGGCAGCGGAGAACAGAGGAGTACAACATTTGCTCTTCGTGCCCTCCTACACCAGCTTTTTGTGCAGAGACCCAATCTCTACGTTTATGCCGAGTGTGCGTTCAGGGCTAAAGGCGGCAGGTTTGTGGAGGAGGTGGATACATTGTGGGATATTTTGGTCAAAGCGACGACTAATGGGGGGTGTGGCAATGTGATTTGTGTGGTGGATGCCTTGGACGAGTGCGACGAACTGACCATAACTCCGCTTATCCACCTCATCACCGGTCTCCGGGAATCACCATCTTCCGATATCATTCTACCATTAAAGTTCTTTGTTACGAGTCGTCCGTACCACAGAGTCGAGGTCGAGCTTGGCTCCCCGACAACGACAATCCGGCTGAGGGGGGAGGAGGAGGTCAGCGCTATTAATGCTGATGTTACTCGTGTCATCGGTGAAGGAATCAAAAAACTTGAGTCGCACTGGGGGCAGGTCGGAGAATTGGAATACTTACGAGATCTACTGGAGACATCCGCCGACCGGACATTCCTTTGGGTTTCTCTCGTTCTAGGGATTCTGAAAGCTTGTCCTGATGACTCTCCGCAGGAGTTTACAAACATTATCACCACCACACCGCATGATCTAGCACAATTTTACACCAAGATTCTCGATAAAAGCCCAGACCCGGTCAAAGCCAGACGAATTCTGAATATCGTGGTTGCAGCTGCAAGGCCTCTTACGCTCCGGGAGATGCATGTTGCATTCAGAATCAGGCGGTACCACGCAAGTAAGAAGGAGCTCGGAGATTTGTCCCCTGGCTTCGGAAAGATTGTGAAAAATTTGTGCGGCCTTTCTGTGCGGGTTATTGACAAGAGGGTCTACCTTGTTCACCAGACCGCGAGGGAGTTCCTCGTTAAGGGATCTTTGGCCGGTCAGGGAAACTGGCAGTACACCTTGTGTTCCACGGATTCCAACTTTCTAATGGCTGAGATTTGTATCTCTTATCTTTCGTTAGAAGATTTTGAAAACAACCCAGTATCGGATGCTCAAATCTTTCGTCCTTGGGGGGAAGCAGAATATGATTTGATCCTAGAACACCCCCTCCTTAATTACGCAGCTAACTATTGGCCTAGCCACTTTCGAGATTCCAAAGATCAGCAGATGGAGTTATTTGAACTTACTCGGAGAATTTGCGAACGCGGATCTAATAGGTTTCTAACATGGCTTAAGGTGTTCTGGGGAAAACGCAAGGAGTACGCTTTCATGGGTGATCTGTTCCCCTACGATTTTACACATTTGATGATAGCATCGTGGCTTGGGCAGGAGGTAATAGTGAAGCGGATATTGGAAGAAGGAGGAGATTTGAATGTTAAATCTAGTGTTGGCCACGAGCAGAGCATGCTCGAGCAGGACCCTCATAATCTGCTCGAGTTGCTCAAGCAGTACCACTGCTCGATTACTTCTATATATATCTGTCTTGGTAATCATGTGATATTATCATGTATTGATATAGACACCATCTACCCCGCACACTCAATACACTATCCTCCGCACAACCCTCAACCACTGATTCTTGAACCTTTATCGGTTACAACTTTGCTATCTCAAAATGTCCTCATCGCTCGCATCATCCCCCGCCCCTTGGCAAGTAACTGAAACACAATCCGACTCTCCGAGTGAAGTAAATAGCGCAAATGACTCAGGCTCTGTCATGGATTTTCGTGACACCTTGAGCGGCAAGTGGGGTAGGAATTATCAGGAACCCCGGTGTCAATATTAAACTACTGACAATTGGTCTTGTAACTGTAAATAGGAGACTTGGTTAATGATCGCACAATTAGTGGCAAGGAGGAATTGCCATTCAATAGCTACCTATACGAAAAGCGTTTAATCATCTGTGAAACAATGAATGACGACTCGGGACGACATATGGTTTATTGCTGTCACTGCCGCCATAGTTGGGGCCCATATGCCCCAAAATATACCACTACCTCCGCCTTTCTAAACCACTTCCGTACTCATCATCCAAGACTTCCATCTCGGGAAAGCGACTATAAGAGTGCAGTTAGTCGTCTAAAGGGAAAGCAGAGTACCACATTTCGAACAGGATCCGAACTTAGTCCTTTCACACTTGCTAAGCAAACCAGTGGTGCCCAAGCCCCTGGGGAGTATTTTGATATTACTCAGTATAGGAAACTACTTGCTGTAATGATTGTCGAAACAAACTCCAGCTTTAGGTTAGTTGAAAGTACTGCCTTCCGCACTCTATTGACATACTGCAATGGGAGGGCTACTCCAATCTCCCGCCAAACCCTCAAACGCGATATCCAGCAAGTTCTATATAAAGAACTATTTAAGAGTTTACGCCTTCGCCTGCAAGAACATATCTCGAGCGGTGCAAAAATTAACCTCACCCTCGATGCCTGGACGTCTTCAAACAAGCTTCCATTTTTGGCCATCACAGCACACTGGATGGATATAAGGTATGAAAGATGCAATACCCTGATTGGATTTGAACGATTGCATGGCTCCCATACCGCAGGCAATATGTCGGATGTTACAGTTAAGGTATTAAATATGTACCGTATTCAGGAGTCGATTCACTGCATAACGGCGGATAACGCCTCTGTCAATGATGGTATTTTTATGGATTTAGAGTTGGAAATAAAGGAATGGTCACAAGAGGATGGGCAAATACGGTGTTTGGCACATGTATTAAACCTATTTGCACAGACCGTGCTTCAGACATTGAAGTCAGAAGCAACGGAGGCAGAAGTGGATTTAGAGAGTGATGACCTACAAGAGCTTGGCAACAACCGTGACGTTGACCCAGCAACAACCCTACGGAAGCTTCGTCGAATCCTGGCAAAAATACGATCATCAAAAATTCTCTGGAAGACACTTCAGGATGATGTATGGCGAAAGGGGCTAAATTGACTAGTTCGAGTCCTTGATGTTTGTGTACGATGGAATTCAACACATAAGATGATTCAGCGCGCGTTATACCTCCAGCCAGACCTTAAACGTCTCCTCACTATCGACAATACGCGCAAGTTCAGTAAAGCCCGAAATTCCCTTACACTTACACCGAATGATTGGTCTACCTTAATGCTATTAGAGAAAATACTTGGTATTTTTGTTGAGGCAACTAAATTTGCGAGTGGTTCCTCATATCCAACACTAAGCTCCCAGCTTCCATACTACCAGTTTCTGCAAAATCGTTTGCATGACCTAATCGAGGATGAACGCGCTGCTTCTATTGACCTTGATCCCGACTCCTCCGGTTATATAATTTGGACTGCAGCAGATGATGCATACCGAAAGCTGAACAAACTGGGTAAAAACAGAATTACATACGGGGCAGGTTATTGCCACAATTCTTGACCCACGTATGAAGCTCCAACTCTTTCGGCATTTAGATTGGGAACAGGACTGGATCCAGAACGCGAAAGAACAGTTTATATGCGTTTTCAATCAATGCTATACTCGACTCCTAACCCGAACCCCAGCAAGTAGGTTTACTGAATCTGTGCGGCAGAGAGAAACACCACAAACTAGACCCAATACCCACGATCCTATCCAAATCAGCACTCTGTATGAAGACTTAATCTTTGGTACCAATAACGATGAACTAGATGATGATCTTGTGGAATCGCAAGTGGAAATTTACTTACGCGAGCCAAGGGTTGACCGGAATATCGATATTATTCAATGCTGGAAGCTTCATGAACAGCGGCTACCAAATCTTGCCTTGATGGCACGCGATTACCTCTCCGTTCCTGCAACAAGGTATGTTCATATAAACCTTCTCTAATAGCCTCAGCCTTTGTACTAAAAGTTTGTGTAGTGTCCCATCTGAGCAAGCGTTTTCCATGGCCGGTGATATTGTTACAAAAAAAACGGAATCGGTTGGAGGCTAATTCAGTCAGACTCCTCATGCTTACGAAGGCATGGTTGGGTATTGTTGACTATGAGAAGGAGGAGCTAGAGGAAGAATTGCTAGGAGAGGAGGCAGATTATGAGGCCGATGATGATGAGAGTGTTGCAGATATCGAAGAGATGGAAGATTCACAGATCTTGTAATAGTTGTTAGAAATGCTACTCAGCATGCTACTGTTTCTTTTTTTTCTTTTGTTTTATGAAAGCACAGAGTTTATGAAAGATGTTTTATTGATGCACAGATATGAGGATGGAAAGCATAGATGCTACGGAAATGAAAGAAGTCTTTGTGGACCATTTCTTTTGTTTGGAAATAACACAGAATGTTTACTTTTTTTGTTTCTTTGATGGGTAGACAAGATGATGGAAAGACATGTGTCGATTATCGACTAGACTCGAGCATAATCGACTAGGATCGATCATGCTCGAGCAGTGTTGATGCTCGAGCACTCGAGCATACTCGATCAATTGTTCGAGCATTCGAGCATAGGGGTCCCTCGAGCAGATTATGCTCGAGCGGTACCCCCATAATCTGCTCGAGCATGCTCGTGGCCATCACTAGTTAAATCAGAAGATTATGGCACGGCGTTAAATGCGGCAGCTCTCCGGAGGCATAAGAATATAGCCAAGATGCTCGTGGAGAGGAATGTTGTTGTCTGTATAGACGGGAAGGAGGTTAACGTCTTGAATGTGAAGATTCCCCATAGTATGAAGGGGCTAGCACATGGCTGATAGCGAACACAATTGGTTTTGCAGACGGTATGTGGGTTCACTGTGCTGACAGGGAGTGAAAGTTGATTGAGGACATGTTGCATTGCAGAAGGTAAATTGAACTCCATGATCGCGTCTCGTCGTCAGGGCGGTGTGACTGACCCGGGTTCGGAGCGGTAGAGAGTACGTGAAGTGACTACAGAGGAGACAGCGAATAAGGATAATGACTAATTACGGATTAACCAAGGAGAGCAGAGTGTGAGTTGAGTCCGATAGCTCAAAACAATTGGGTAACATAATAGGGTGTGCTGAACTGCAAGTGTGAGAAGGAGGTGAGTGGTCAATGATTAGATCAAATAAGTCATAGCTGATTGGCGGTTTTTGGGGTGGTGAAGCTAGTATGTAAAACACTCGGGGGAATTTTTAGATCATGGCAGTTGGTGACGGAAGCACGGGATATGTTTCAGGAAGTAAGTAGTCAGGACCAATCACAATGCTGGAGTGGGGCAAGCGCTGAGGTCCCTTGCTCGCCGTACGTTATAGGATGTAAGCGAATAGGATGAACAACGTTCCTGGTATAGAATTATTGCTGATCAGTGGTTATCGGTGTGTTGTAGTTGGTAAGTGAACATGATCTGCTACGGTTTTGGGGCAAGGCAATTGCTGACTTCATAATTGATGTGTGTCATAGAAGGTACGTGATTATTATCAACCGTGGTTCTGCGACGGTGCAATTGCTGACCCCAAGGTCACTGGTGTGTTCTAGGCAGTAAGTGGCCATGATGAACCACGGCAATGCGATGAGGAAATTGTTGACCTCTGGATTGTTGTGTGTTGAAGGGGGTAAGTGATCAAGGTCAATCGCCCCGCCGTGATGAAGCAATTGCTGACCTCTGGATCGCTGTGAGTCATAGACAGTAGGTGATCATAATAAATCACGGTTCTGTGATGAGGCATCTGCTGACCTCTTGACCGCTATGTGTTGTAGCGGGTACGCGATATGATCGGCCAGGGTTCTGCGGTCAGGAAATTGCTGACCTCGGGATCGGGGTGCGTTGTAGCTGGCAAGTGACCAACTGCGAATCTATGACGAGGCAATTGCTGACCTTTGAATCTCTGTGAGCTGTAGGCAGTGAGTGATCAACCGCGGGTCCGGGATGAGGCGATTTCTGACCTCTGGATCTCTTTGAGTGGTAGGCAGTAAGTTATCATAATCAACCATGGTCCAGCAATGAGGCAATTGCTGATCTCGGGGCTACTTTGAGTTGTAGTTTGTAGGTGATAACGATAAGCCCCGTTTCGTCGAGGGGGCGATGTTGACCTCTGGATCGCTGTGTGTTGTAGCGGGTAAGTTATCGTAACCAACCGCGATTCTTCAAGGAGATAATTGCTGACCACTGGATCGTTGCGGGTTGTAGGAAGTAGGTGATCGCGATCAACCACGGTCCTTCAATGAGGCAATCACTGACTCCTGTAACTCTGTTTGTCGTAGTTTGTAAGTGATCATGATCAACTGCGGTCTTTGGATGAGGTAATTACTGACTGACCTCTGGATTGCTGTGTTCTAGAAAGTAAGCGATCATGACCAACCTCGGTCCTGCGGTGAGCCAATTCCTGACATCTGGATCGCTGTGTGTTCTAGCACGTAAGTGATCCTGATCAAATACGGTCTACGGTTCTGCAATGAGGAAATTGCTGACCTCTGGACCCTGGTGACCTGCAGGTCGTAAGTGGTTATGACCAACCACGGTTCTGCAATGAGGCAATCGCTGACCTCTGGATCACTGTGTCATAGTTTGTAAGTAATTATGGCCAACCGCGGTTTTGCGACGCAGCAGTTGCTGACCTCTAGATCTCTGTGTGCTGTAGGGGGTAAGTTATCGTACTCGACCACGGTTCTGCGAGGAGGCAATTGCTGATATCTGGATCGCTGTGTGTTCTAGGAAGTAAGTGATTGTGATCAACCACGGACCTGCGATGTGGCAACCGCTAACCGCTAGATCATTGTGTGCGGCAGTCGGTAAGTTACCATGATTAACCACAGTTTTACGATGGGGCAACTGCTGACCCCCTGGATCTCTGCGTGTTAAAGGAGGTAAGATATCATGATCAACCACAGTTCTGCAATGAGGCAATTGGTGACCTCTTGATCACTGTGAGTCATAGTTTGTAAGTGATTATGGCCACCCCGGTTTTGTGACGCTGCAATTGTTGACCTCTGGATTGCTGTGCGTTGTAGCGGGTAAGTTATCGTGATCAGCCATGATTCGGCGAGGAGGCAATTTCTGACCTCTGCATCGTTGCGTGTGGCAGTTGGTAAGTTATCATGATCAACCACGGCTCTGCGGCGAGTAACTGCTGACCCCCGGATCTCTGGGTGTTATAGGGGGTAAGTTATCATGACCAACCTCGGTTCTGCGAGGAGGTATCATAACTGCTGACTTCTGGATCCCTGTGTGTTGTAGCCGGTAAGTAATCGTGATCAACCACGGCTCTCCCATAGGGCAATTGCTGACTTCTGGATCGCCGTGTTTCAGTACGTAAGTAATCATGATCACCCAAGGTTCTGCAATGAGGAAATTGCTGACCTCTGGATCTCCGTGACGTGTAGGCCGTAAGTGATCATGACCAACAACTGTTCTGAGATGAGGCAATCCCTGACCCTTGGATCTCTGTGACCTGTAGGCAGTAAGTGGCCATTACCCATCACGGCCCTGGGACCCAGCAATTGCTGACCATTGGATCGCTGTGTCTTGTAGCGGGTAAATGATCACGATAAACCACGGTTTCTGCGATGAGGAAATTGCTGACCACTAGATCGTGCTGGGTTGTAGACAGTAAGTCAACATGATCGACCACCGTTTTGCCATAAGCCAATTGCTGACCTGCTGACCGCTTGGTCGCTGTGGGTTGTAGGCAGTAAGTGATCATGATCAACCCTTCTTCCGTGGCGCGGTAATTGCTGACCTCTGACTTCTGGATCGCAGTTTGTAAGTGATCATGATCAACCATGGTCCTGTGATGAGTCAATTGCTGACCTCCAGATCGTTGTGTGCAGGATGTGAGTGATCATGATCAACCATGGTCCTCCAATATGATAATTTCTGATCTTTGGATCGCTGTGTCTTGTAGCGGGTAAGTGATCACCACCGACAATGGTTCTGCGATGAGGCCATTGCTGATCTCTGGATCTCTCTTTGTGTAGGCCGTAAGTGATCAAGACCAACAACGGCTCAGCGGCAATGCAGTTGCTGACCTCTAGGTTGCTCGGTTTCGTAGGAAGTAAGTGAATATCTCTGTCAACCGTTCTGCGATCACACAACGCTGACCTCTTCACCTCTCTTTTTAGCGTGTAAGTTGATCTGGCCAACCACTCTTTGCCGTCGATGTGATAATTGCTTACCACTTTCACCTCGTTTCTTGCAGTTGGTAAGTTGGTTATCATACCTCGCTCTTCTGTTGCGGCCACTTTAGTGATATAACTCACATCACCTTGTAGATTGTCTGTTATCCACATAGGTTAAGCCTTGTATCGACACTGCTGATCCTGTACTGCATTCCCGCTTGTGCTCTCTAGGATGTAAGACTCGCGGATCTCCGCATCCTATCTCCCTCACTGCTAACGATATCATCCCTGTTCCTCATAGTTTGTACGCAAACTTCTCGCCTCTCCCCCTCTTGTTGTCACTGATTTTTAGATTCTTATTCGCTATTGACCTGTAGCTTGTTAGTAACACTTTCTTGTCTCCCCTGCTTACCCTGCTTCTCCCACTAATGCTCGTGGACTCCACAATTGTTTTGAGAACACAGAAGGTCAGTAATATTATTCCAATGCTGTTAGCGTCTGACAGCCCTCTTGTGACTCCTAATAAATCGCTCTTGTAGCCTGTGAGTTGCCCCAGAATACTATCTAGCCCTCTATTCTCACCGCAATTAACTTTATCATAGTTCTGCATCGAGGACACGCATTGTCCCGACACTTTTCCCGGCCTCGATATGACATCCTTGCCATAGGGGGGGTCTTATCGTTGGTGCATATTTTATTCTTATTCTTACTCAACCCTCCAAGCTCTTAGTAACTGTTGGCCTCCACTAGTATTATTGCTAATACGAGGTTGGCGCAATATCCTTTTGACTCACGCTCATATATACTGGCTGAAGGTTGATATTGGGGATATCGAACATCTTGGATGAAACCGACTGCCGGAGTGTGGAGTTTAGTGGTGCTAGATGTTGAAAATGCTTTTCATAATCGATTTCTTCTGTTTCAGCTTATCTTTCTCATTTCGCTCTTGCGCTTTATCCTTCTTTTCTCACAATCTTTATTGGAATCTGATGTCGTTTCTTACTTTTTATTCCATCACCTCAGGTCCATATGTGCGTTTGTTCATTTCCTTGGACCATATAAATCACTACTCAGTCTTGTGTTGCTCTATTTGCCGCCCCTAAACACTTGTGAATATACTGGCATTCTGAATATTGCCTGGTATGCTTGGTCGCAACCATGCAGTAGGTTCTACGACCGTAGCGCCTTTTGGGATGAAGGGTTGTTATTCACCGTGGCCGACTCGTCGCCGCTCGGTATTTTATCTTTGTTTTACCCTTTGCGATGTAGGGTTTTGTCACTACTGCCTATTATAGTGAGGATTATGATACTGCATGTGTATGACGACGAAGAGATTCGCAGGAGTTGGTATTAAAGGGTTTGTTGTGTTTGCGATGCAGCTTTAATTGATTATTTAAATTCCTCTGTATTCCTTTATGCCGAAGAACCGATTGGGTTCCCGAGTATCCGCGCCTCCCCGTGCAAGTGTGAATGGACTCATTTCTGATCGCTTCCGGATTGCGGGTCTGCTGCTTGCCTTTAGTCGACCGACAGCGCCCTTGCAGTCCCTCTCCTGAGGTGGCAACCTTGGATGAGGGGTTTGGAAGTGGGCAAAGTGAAGTAAAATAAAGAGTTCGGTAACGTAAAGAGAGAAGTATAAGTAGGAATGATAGATAAAATCCAGCAAGAGTTTTCCTAGGCACACGATTGAGGGGTCAGAATTCGCATATTATTTCTAAGTAGATAATAAGACCCTTTTAACACAAGATGATCCTTATCCAATATGGTGCCTGTGTGGATGAAAACTTTCACCTCCGGTGAGGGGGATGAAAGTCTTGTACAGTATCACAAAAACAAGAGAGAAACAAGAGAGAAATTTTCACTGCAAGGAGATAGAGAGGAAA
The DNA here is from genome assembly GCF_000151645.1 of Tuber melanosporum. NCBI lineage: Eukaryota > Fungi > Ascomycota > Pezizomycetes > Pezizales > Tuberaceae > Tuber > Tuber melanosporum. Next base: position 710,238 of record NW_003299091.1, on the reverse strand, counting down.
CAGTACGGAGACAACGGGGAGATAACAGTTTCAGATATCAAGTAAGGTAGAAAGGGAAGTTCGTAAAGATCTTATAGGAAACCAATAGATAGTATGAAATCGAAACTCAGGGACAATATTCCAACACAAAGAAATGTGGATGTTGTGGTATATTTTGCAGAGCACGGGCCACAACTATGCCGCCCGGAATGGCGCAGGAGATTATGAGAGCGAGGGCGTTTTACCAAATAATAAGGCTATGATAGGTAGAGAGTGTCTGCGATTATTATTCTTTCTATGCTGCTGGAGGTGTCCTATATACACACAAGCTGTTTGCAAACATCTTCCTTGCCCGTCAACCTCACATAGTCCCATATCCATTTTTCATTGCGATGCCACACCGTTCCTTTCGCACATCTCCCTCAAACTTCCTCTCAAACCATTTTTTTTCTAGGCTATCAGTGTTTCGAGACAGTCCTGATACCTTTGTACTTCTTCTCCGGTTTCCCCACTCTTAGTAATTGACACCTGATTGTCTCAAGACCTCCGGAGCATAATCTGTTACCTCCGGTACCCCTAACCCAATAAAGCCTAGCCCCGTTGGAATGCTTGATCCTCCAACTTTGCGAAGTTCCATTAACACCCAAACAAGTGAATCTAGCACTAAAAGAACAAAATTATAATAATAAGGGGTCGAATCAGAATAAGTACGTGTTTCTGTTAAATCCCAAAAAAACATTATTTCGAACTTTTGCTCAATTATTGGAGAGTTAGTTGTCAGTGTTAGGTGGTGGTGTATCTTAGGATGAAATACCATACCATTGAATTTCATACTGATATCATGAAATGTAATGCACTTTTCACGCGAAGCTCTCACACAAATATTGGAAGTACTGTACATATCCCTTACAAGAGAGGCAAAATATCCCGACAATTCTGGACAACAATTTTTTTTACAACTCAAGAAAAATTGTGACATTTAACATCTTCCAAGATCTCCCGGAATTCTCTCTGATCAGCTGGCTGAAGCTAGGGTTTGTATCAGTTAAACCGTAATCAATTCGCAATTGATTCCGTGAAATCGATAGGAAGCGAATTGGATAAAATTTTCATAGAGTGCTTGGATATTTGATAGCGCCAGGGGAATCCCCAAATGCCATCTTGGAAAACTTAAAAATTTGTAAGTGGTTTATCAGGATATACGAACTTGAATAACCTTTTACTGAGATTTTAGGACCAACCTCTTTTGGCAATTTCTCCACTCAATTTTTGTATCCGGGAATGGTAATAAAACTTCTGTTTCATCGATAACATTTTTCTTACACTTGCTCGTCGTTGAACTCTATACTGACTACACGTTACTTTACTATATTTCACCACCTCTTCCTTCCTCTTCCGGAAGTGGAGATTTGCTCCCAGAGTTTTAAACCGCTTTACCACTTCCAAATGAGTCACATTCTGAAATCAAGTTGAACTACTAGATAATAAGGCAGTTTCCCGATCTACAAGAGAATAAGAGATTTATAGCTAATAGCATATAATGTGTAGGGATTACCAAGTCTCCTTGGTATTGCTCAAAGCTTTTCAGAAAGCTTATTCTGAACCAGTCCTACCTTTTTCCCGATCCCACCTAAAACCCATTGCTGGGGAATGTTCGAGAACTATGCAGACATTGATTCTTCCCATGGCTTTTTGGAGCATCTCCAGTTTTACTTCCCCTTATTTCCCTACGCTTATTATTTTTATTTTTACCTGACTCCTGTGTTTTATTCTTATTGACTTTGGATTTCCAGTGTCCAATGTATTTCCCCCGCTTTCACTGCGTATTTACTATTATAGCTTTCCTTTCTCTTGTTTTCTTCGACTCATTTTGATGATTTGATAACCTGAAGTCAAAATCACGGGTCCGTGAACGTGCCTCATTTATCGGGTCACTCATATTTCGCTTATTTGTCTGCGCCTCACCTTATCTTAACCACTTAGCGTGATTTTCAAATATTTCCGTTCTTACGGTACAGGATCTTGATGTCTAGTTTGACCTGGTCCATGTCCGGAAAGCGAGTTCCGGCGTAGGCGGGAATCTAGTAGTTTTGTAAATCTATAGACGCTACGGCGGAGGACCAATGACTTGGAGACCCTAGTGGTATGCCCGCTTTGTAGTTAGCTTCTGTCCGGCAATGACCCAGCCGGAGTCGGGCTAAGGAATTAAGGAGTCGGGCAGGTGGGTGCAGATAATGGGATTCATTGTGAAGGGCGGGGAGGATCGAATTGGTATAGGGAAGATATATAAGTCTATGTGGGTTTTGGGTAATCTGATTCTATAAGCGCATTTATTTAGGGTGCCAGGTGTAATGAGGTGTGAGACTTGGTTTCATATTCAGTTCGTACGAGCTGTGTTCGTAAGAGGCTAGCCGGAGGCACTTTCGGGGGAACACCTGGCAGGACAGCGAATATCTCTCTGCTTCCGAGTGATCAAGTATGGTTGCGACAGTGACTAGCAGAGGCAAGGAATAAAGTACCTTTAAGTGCCATAGTCCTTATTCAAATCCACTAAGCACTGCCAATCGCAGAGATGGCATAACAGGTCTGAGGTTTCCGCAAGCGAACTAGCTGATCGAGATCCGTCATCACCGGTTGTACTCGTACTCCTTCTAAATCTCTCGTAGCCCCAGAATTTTAAACCCGTTGCCTCAATAATCTCATAAATTTCCGAGAAGTCTAAGCACCAATGATGATGGAAATCATGGCTGCTGCACGGCATTCTCGGTAGATTGTTTCATTTTTTTGGATAAAGGATTCGGAGATGCGATTTGGATTAGCGCATCCGTGCGGGGTAGTGATGTATCCGATAGAAGCAGCACGGGGGAATCAAAGGGACTGCGCGGCGAGGATGTTGGGAATGCTGCTCGGCATGCTCACTGCTCACCCAGCATGCTTAGAACCAGCCTAGCATGTTTAGAGCATGCGCGACATGTTCAGAAGATGCTCGATAGCCAGAGAAGCAGCATATCCAATATTTCAAGCCCTCATGCTTATCCGTCCGTCCACCCGATTATCTGTCTATCTGTCCATTTATTTGGTCGCTCGCTCGACCGCTCGATTGTCAGTATATCCGTCTGTTCGATTTTTCGTTCGCTCATCCGCTTGCTCACCCATCTACTTGTTCTTTTGTCAGTTTGTCTGCCCAACCATCTATCAACCTACCCAACCCCTAGCCCTTAGTCCGACTGGCTGACCGACTGACCGTATTGCTGGTCCTTCGTTGTTCGCCAACACGTTCACCAGTTTGCCGTATCATGTTCGAGCGGTACGGCAGCAAGGCGGCGGGCAGGGTTCCGAATGGTCCGCGGAAGACTGGACTGGACCGCTAGTCTTGTCTGAAGTCAAGTCCAGTCTAATGGTGGAAATTAGACCGACTTGGACGGTCCAGATTATGGGACTGACTAGGCTAGGACTGGTCTGACAAGACCTGCCAAGCAATAGGATATTCACGGCTCATTGACCGAATTAGCATCCTATTTTCCTTTTTACTATTTTTATCACAGTTTATTACGTTCAAATAAAGATTTTCTTGATTAAACCCATTGTTTTCACGGGTTATACTGCAGAGTCTTAGGAGAGTCAGAATGGAAATAGTGCCTAGTTAGATTAGGGGTAAGATTTACGAGTATCAATTTTTTTCAGAGCGTTAGATGAGTGATATCACATGACTATGCAACACTTTATAAAGACCGGTCTGGGACCAGTCCAGACCAGACCAGACCACCCGAGTTAGTCAAGTCCAGTCACGGTATCCACCAGGACTGGCAAGTCTGGTCCTGCCTTCAAGACCTGACCAGTCGGACTATTCGGAACCCTGGCGGCGGGAGTGCGGAAGGTAGTGGAAGCAAGGGAGGCAGAGGGATCACGGAAGGAAATGGGAGCGTCTTTGTTAGGCCTGAATTTCATTTGTGGGTATGGAAATAGTATGGCAACGGGGGTGATGTCGGCTGCGGGAGTGATATCGGTGACGGAAGCAGTACGGTAGCGGGAGAATTCTTGTGGCGCCTGTTCTTTTGTCTCTTCTTTTTTTAGTGATGGGAACAAGCAGAGGAAAAGGAAACCTGCGCAAGTGGGCGGGGATCGTGATGGATATGTGTGGATTTCGGTGGAACCATTAGAGGAGGCGCGATTGTCGTTTATTTATACACCTGTCTTTCCCACATGTGTTAGTTAGGTTGGAAATCATGGATGCTTCTCGGAATGCTCATGACCCCACTCCCTGGTCCGTAGGCATGTCTGTCCGCCGGCGTCTCTTCCCGTCCATCTATTGCCTATCTGTTTATCCGGTGTCCGTTCCCGGAGCCGTTTGCTTTTTCGTTCCCCCCTGTTTGCTCCTCCCCCGCCACTCGTTTGTTGTTTTGGCGTATTTGCTTTGTTGGGGCGGAGGTTTTGGCTGTACACTTTGGCAAAGCGCTTCCGATAGAGAAGAATGTAAACGACAACGGGGGTTATAGACGGTCGGGAGTGTTTGTTCCTGTATTTCTTTTGTTAGCACAGGAGCGTGGAAGGCAGTGGGAGCGCGGAAGTCAACAGAAGCGTGGCAGGTAATTGTAGAGTCTTTGTGGAGTCCATCGTTTGCTCATTCTTTTGTTAGCATGACTGATAGCATGAGAGCACAGAGGAAATGGAGGCGAGTGTGGGAGGCGCTAGAGATACTGGTTTGTGGTCGTAGGAAGGATAGGTGATTTTTGTCGCTTACTTATACTTCTGTCTTTTCATGCCAGTTAGTTTAGTTAGCTGACTAGGAGTATGAGCGAGTAGAGAGAGAGAGAGTCGTTAAATGGAGTGAGTTACGAAGCGATATTGTGAACTTCCCCGCTTTGGTTGTGTAGAGTTTTTCACAGCGCCTTTAGTTATCGCCGTTTGGTTTGGTATCGCCTTGCCTCCAGTTAGCAGTTGCTTTCTAAAAAGTTAGTTGAGTTGAGCAAGTGAGTTTATGAAAGCGAAAGGCTCTTCGAGAGAGAAGGGAAGCGGAGAAAATCTTCCTACCCCGCTTTTGATCTTTGCCTTGGCGTTTTGTTTCAGCCGAGTGATAGTTCGTGATCACCGCGGTCGTGGTTGGTTTACCGGCTCTAGAAAGTCATAGCTGCTTAAAAGCGGAGGCTATGACCAGTGGGAGCTTTGGTGAAGCTTGTCTTTCTTCTGCCAGCATGGGAGTACGCAGAGGAACCAGAGACATGTACGCAAGAGATTGAATATGTGTGGTGACCGGTGGGAGGGATAGGAGGAGGCTTTGTCGTAATTCGTATATACTCCTGTCCTTACCGGTTGGCTAGTTAGGAGAGAGAAGAGAGTTGATTGAGCAGGATTAATTTTCCCACCCCCAGCAATAAATCGAGCTGAAGATCGGGGTAATGTTTTTGTTGCGTTACTGATGGTCTCGTATTTAACAAATGGTTTATCGTGAGGGAGCAAACTCTCAGCCGTATTTTGTGCTGTCGTGTTACTCGCTTAGCCACGGTAATTTTTTTTAGTATCATACTCGAATAGACAAGTTAGTGTTTCCCTGGTGAGGTGTCGTACTTGACGTTTCCTAAATTATCCGGAAATCATGGCACGGTTTAGGCGGATACTATTGAAGCGGCGGGTACTATACGAGTACTGTACGTACAGCTTATAGGCTTTGTATGCTCCACGGGCAGAGAATGCAAAACCTGAGGATTGTGGAACATACAATACCTATGAGTCTTACCTCCGTGGTCAATCATCCAGAGCGGGGCATAGACTACTTGAGTACAGTACCGTACTCGAGTACAGTACAAGGAGTTAGGATCTTTCTACCTGGTTCTACGATACTGTATATTACTGTAACTTACCGAACATAGTGGGTTCACCGTGGACTTTCATTTTTCTTTGTTAAATTGTCCATATATTCCGTGGCTTAGCGAGCCATTGGCAGGTTTGGGCAATGCAATGGGCTGAACTTCAGTCGAGGATGTAGGAGTAATAATGACCTGGATTTGGGTGAGGGGCTCGCTATCACGGGCCTTCGCTCCGTCGGGGAATATGGGTATGATACTTCATCGGACATCAACCTTCCTCCCATCCACCAAATCCTCCCAAATTTTCAATAGACATTTGTGCATGCGGGTAGCCCACGGCTGATAAGAAAAATCTGAGGGAAAAAAAGAGTGCATCGAGTGATACTAGGAAACCTTTAACCCCCGCGTCCGGTAACGAGCGCAGCCTAAGGATCCGAGTAAATTGGGGTCGCGAAATCCGGAAAGGATCTGCTGCGTGTGTGTGGGTACTGTACACAGCAGGAGAGGGAAATGCTTGTGCATTTAGTCGTAATGGTAGAGTTTGAAGTGAGACGGTGCTTATCGATTAACGGTAGATGACAAGTTAACTTCGGCAGATGCTGATACAGTCGCACCCCGCTATCCATGATGGCAAAATTTCGTGGATCTCATCCGGGACAACGGGGTATCCGGAACAATGGGTATCGCGAACAACCATATGACTTGGAGGGAATTATTTAAAGAAAGAAAATGGAGAGCTCTTATTTCATTTCTCTTGACAAGCTTTATCTCAACAAAGATTCATAGGTAGTATTGACTCCGCCAGTTTTCCACTTCGTAGGCACACATTTTTTTTGTTTTTTTATCATCTTATTTATTTATCCATTTTAACGAAAGTAAGGCTGGGGGTCATATCAGCTTGCACCATGCAGACCTGCACCTCCACCCCGCCATGTTCTCAAGCAGCCAGAAGAAAAACCGTGACCCCGGAAAGGCACACGCCAGTAGCTAGGTGCCTGCTCCTAAGAGCCCAAGACTTGAACGTGGAGGGGTCTCGCCTAGAGCCACCAACATCCAACCAGTCCTCGGTATAAAAAACTCCCCTGCAAGTCTCCCACACGGCCATCTACAAACAGTAAAAACAGAAATCCCAGAAACCCATTCTTCAAAGCAAGGAAAACCCCCATCCCGACAGCACACCCCCCACCGAACAGAAGGAAACCCAAACCAAAGAAACCCCAAACCAAAGGCTGAAACCAATCCCTCACCTACAACAACCAAATTCCCAGACAGACCAGTCTGGATCCAGCCACACCTCGGAACGTCGAAATAGGGAATAGGCATATAGCCCTTCGATCGCGAGCAGGAGAAACCAGATGGAATAAGCACTGGCTGTAAGCAGGAGGTATTGGCGGAATGAAAGCCACAAGCCGTCTGTCCGAGAGGGCCAGTATAACATGTTCGCAAGGTGCTAATCATGTTATCGGTAATAGATACAATAGTTGGCAGGTGGCCTGCTCTTCCAGAGAGGAGGCGAGAGCTGAGAACTAAAGGAGGCTTCGAGGGTGTACTGAGGAACAAAGAAGTAACCGTTCAACCAAGTATATTGAAATACTGTCTGTCGAAGTCTGCCTTTTCTATCGTAGAAACAGGCGGTCTTTAAATACACAAATCTTGTTCATGTCTAGCATGAACGAAACTAATCAAAGGAATTGATCGATACTCTTTGGTAAAACTTCTTAAGTATCAAAGCGATACTTAAAACAAAACATAAAACAAAACCAAGTATCAAACGATACTTAAAACAAACTAAGTATCAAACGATACTTAAAACAAAACATAAAACAAACCAAGTATCAAACGATACTTAAAACAAACCAAGTATCAAATGATACTTAAAATAAAACATGAAACAAACCAAGTATCAAACGATACTTAAAACAAACTAAGTATCAAACGATACTTAAAACAAAACATAAAACAAACCAAGTATCAAACGATACTTAAAACAAAACATAAAATAAAACCAATAACTGAGTACCCGTACCGGTTACATTCCCCAAAACAAAACAACTGTTTAAACAAACAAAACCTTATAGTCATCAAAAGCGGATTCTGAGAAACTCATGGCTTCAGTTTCCGCCAAAAACTCTTCGTTATAAGTGTCACACCAGGGGCAAGAGGAAATTTTAAGGAAACACTTAGACTCAAAGAAATGTAAATCACAGTAGTCACGAATACCAGATTCGCGCTGCACATCAACCCAAGCATGGTCGCAATCAGGACAGTAGTCTATCCAGAGGATTTCGAAGTAGTCTTCAAGTTGGATAACATCGCGGTTCAACAACAGTCCAACAATCTGTTGTCGCAGCCTCACGTTGACTTCCACATAGTTTGACATCGTTATGGTATTCGGATGGTGGCTGGTGACTAGATAAGGTTGTCGAGAGCCTGTTGTATAGCTTGATTTTCCTCATTGCTGCTTTCGAATTCTGACTCAAAGTATGGCGCCCAAAATCCATCTCTAGCTTCGAGTTCAGCATGCCATCGCTCAGTTTCCGGCATCGTGGATGTCCAGCACATGGTGATGTAGTTGATCGTTGGGGGGAGGGATCCGTTTGGCATATTGTCTTTCCACCATCCATTCACCATATCCATAGCGTGCTCTAGTCCTTCCAGTGGTTCCCAACTGTTTTCACTCATTGGATATCCTTTCCATTTGACTAGGAACTGATCATTTCCATGCCAAGGGTGGTGGTCTCTGATTTCTTCAACTTCCCATTCATCTTCCTTATCGATGATGATAGGTGCAGGTCAAGAGCGGGTTCTTCCTGGGAACTTAGAGTCGTCATTTGGATGGAATCGCTTGACAGCTGAGGTGTGAAAGACTGCAGTATTGCAGCGATACATGCGTCCATCCATCTGGACCATGTAGTTTTCTGTATGTTCATCAAAGGATAAGACTTTGGAAGGTCCTTGCCATCGGGGTTGTAGTTTCTTGCTGCGTCCAACATTGGTAATGAACATATTTCCATGTACCATGAGCATATCACCTGGTGGGATGGGGACATGTTTGCGTCGTGGTTTCTGAGCAGTAGTGGTGCTTCGGAATCGGGCAGCTTTAACAGCTTGGAAGGCATCATTCCGAATTGCTTGATGGCGGTTTCGGTGGTCATCAGAGGCAGGGACTGAGGAGTTCTTAAATAGTGTTGTGGGTAGAAGAGGGTATTGGCGGCCGAAGACTGCCTTGTATGGAGACATTCCTAAGGTGTCTGAAAATCCGGCATTGATATATGCGGCGAGCTCAACAAGAGCTGGTTCCCAGTTGGATTGTCGTTCATTGATCATGTTCCTAATTCCAGTCTTGACTTCGCGAATCTTTCGTTCTGCCTTGCCATTAGTCTCATGATGTCCAGGGGCAGCCATAATGTGATTTATTCTGAGGGAGGTCAAGGTTTGCTTCAGAACCTGGCAGTGAAACGGGGATCAGCATCGCTGACAATAGATAAGGGGTACCCATGGGGGGTAAACAGGTATTGTTGAAGGTTATTCCAGGTGTCTTTGGAGGAATCGGTAACTTTCATTGGTATGAGCCATGTGTATCTGGAAAATCGATCCACAGCTACCAAGATGGTGTCATATCTGGCGGACTTGTTGAATGGTCCTGCGAAATCGATGGCATAGGATTCGTATATTTCACATGGTAGTTGGAGGGTCTGTGCTTTCCCTTCAGGTAGTTGTGTTTGTTCTTATTTGCCTGACAGAGTTCGCATTGCTTGACCAAGTCGCAGAGGTCCTTTCGCATTTCAGGCCAGTAAACATATTCTGAGGCATATTGGAGGTTGCGATCTGCACTATGGTGTCCTTTGTTGTGGATTTCGGTAATAACATATTCCCTAATAGTCATTCCATTGAACATATGGCCTTTCAGGATGTATAGGCAATGTTCACCATAATGGGTGCTAGTATAGACCATTCCATTGGATATGTTGTAGGAGTCGAGGTCTGCATGCCTGGAGCTATCCATGGCTTTGAAGTAAATTGGGTCATGGCGGTATCCTGCTATTATTTGGCTTCGAAAAGAGGAGGTTAATTCTTCCGTGGTTGATCTAACATCTCGTTCATCCTCAATCAGGGATCCTCTTGTTGGTTCGATTGGGGTTTGCTCTTCCTCAAAGGTTTCATAGAGTTGTTGACGATGTTCGGGAATAGTAGGGGGTATGACCGAGATAATGGTTTCATTGTTGTATACTCGTAAAAGTCCACCATATAGTGGTCGTGAATCGGTTATGGGAGGAGAGGATGGCGGGGCTGACTGTGGGGGGTGTAAATAGGATATTGCATCCACGTAGGCTGCTGCTTGTTCGAGTTATTCAAGACCTTGGTATCGTGTAGGAACAGGATTAAGGGTATAAGGGAATTGGGTTGATTCATCTTCGATCGATCATCTCTTCTGCTCCTTCTGCGGTGTCGAAGCTGTTGTCTTTGGAATCGTCAGCAGGCATATAGTACAGTCGCTGGTATTTGTTGCCGAACTTGATCTCAGTCTGGTGAAAAGGGCAGGTGTTGTGATAACAGTAGGACCAGTGGAGTCTGCTTTGTTCAAGTTCATGAGGAGGTGTGCTGCGGAGCGTGCAATTGTCTTTCCATTCTTCGTCAATGTCCTTTCCTCGTTCCGTTCCGGCAGCGCTGTACATGGTGTAAGAGAAAGGATTGGAGGGAGCGGTAGAGCTGGTGGTAGCCATCGATGGTTCTTGTTCATAGGAGGTATCGTCAGGGCTGTCTTCGCTTTGTCTTGTGTGGTCATGAACAAGAGGAAGATCTACGAGGTCTTGATTCTCATATAGGCGGGAGAGAGCATCAGCTAAATAGTTCATTCTTCCAGGGGTATAGATGATTTTTGCATCGTATTTGCAGATTTCGCCTATCCATCTTGTTCTTCTCCTTCCAGGTATTCTTCCTGTTTTAAGATTAGTGAGAGGTTGGTGGTTGGTAACAATAGTGAAGGTATTGCCCATCAGGATGTGGTTGAAAGCGGCGAGAGCATCAATCACAGCAAGGGCTTCCTTGTCTGTTGTTACTTAGTTCATCTGTGAGTTAGTGAACTTCCTGCTGTATAATGCCGCTGGTCTTGCTTTTTCATGGGAGGCCCCTTGTCCAACCCATGCTCCAACTCCAACATCCGATGCATCAGTAATTAGCGATGTCGGTTCTGGTTTGCTGTAGTCGATAGGTTGTATAACGTTGGCGTTTTTTATCAATTCCTTGATGTTGGTAAAGGCTTGGTCATGAGTGTGGGTCCAAATGAATTCTGCATTGCCGGTAAGATCTGTGAGCGGCGCTGTCACAGTGGCGTGGTGTGGTAGAAATTGGGAGATATAGTTGACTAGTCCTAGGAATGGCATGAGTTCTTTTTGATTCCAGGGTGTTGTCCATTTCTTTAAACAGGATATTTTTCCAGGGGCTGCATGTATCCCTTCGTCATCTATCACATGTCCTAGGATATCGAGCTTATCGGGAAATAGAATTGACTTGTTTCTGCTAGCGTAGAATTTAGCTTCCCTTAGTTTGGTACAAACAAAGCCTATACAGTAAGTATGTTCTATTTTGGTGTTCGAAAAGATGAGAATATCATCAATGTAGACCCAGACAAAATGGTGGAGGTATTCGCTCAAGAGGTTTTCCATAATTCGCATAAAGGTGGCGGGCGCATTCATATCACCTTGTAACATAACTCGGCTAATGAAACTTCCGAAGGGTGTTTTGAAACTGTTGTAGCATTCGCTTTCTGGATCTAACCTTGTTTGAAAGTAGGCATCGCTTAGGTCAATCTTACTTCGGAATCTAGCCCGTCCAACTGCATTGAGGATCTGGGTTTGGTTTGGGATAGCGGAGCTGTCTATAACTGTGTTTTCATTCTGTAGCTTGAGGTCAACCAAGGGGCAGATTCTTTTACCATCTGATTTAGGTTGAACAAACATAGGAGCGGCACCTGGGGCTTCTGCCCGATAGATGACTCCTCTTCTTTGTTGTTGGTTGATCCAATCACAAAGTGGGCCTTTGTATGCATCAGGGATAGAGTAGGTAGGTTGGTTCTTGAGATTAGAGGGGTCTCGGAGGTGAATGTTGTGATTCACCCCTCTCATAGGCGGTAGTTCTTCGGGTATTTGATCAGGGAAAACATCAGAGTATTCATCTAATAGTCGTTGGGCAGTTGCTTCACAGACTGCGGCTCAGTACTCTCCGCTTGTTGGCTTGCATGAGACTCTGACCTTCTGATCTGGGAAATCGATGGTTGATTCCCCACACCTGATTATAGCTTTGTGGCGGTTCAGGAATGGCATACCTATCAGGGTATCGTATTTGGCTAGATTTCCAACCAGCATCTCCTGGGGGGGTAGTATAGCAGAACCAAGTCGAATAGTCGCACTACAGGTTTTATGGCTTGTGGATCGTGATCCCTTTACTGCCATATTGACTGGTACGGGTTGGTTAATGTCTCAAGTTGGTAGTCCACGGACAGAGACAAAGGCATTACTGATCATATCTCTTCCGATTGCGCCAGTGTCGAAAAGGTCTCGAGCCCTTTTGCCATTGATCAGGATAGTACCTTCCAGGGCGGTGTGTGCTTTGAATGTAGCCAGAGGTCGAACACTGTTGCATTCCACATCGATATATCCAATATGGATCTCCTCATATTCGCTGGATTCGGTATTATCGCTTTCAACATTGTTGGCCGATGCCTCTTGCTTAATTGCCTTTCCTTTCCCTTTCTTAGTAGGGCAGTTCTTTACCATATGTACAGTTTTTCCACATTTAAAACATTCTCCTTTCTGGCGTCTCGATTCTTTGGAGGATTTTGTTTTCTTCTTGAAAACCCGTGGGGTCTTGTCTTCAGAGTTGCTGGAGGCCTTGTGCCGTGGCTGGCTATGCCTACTAGAGGGTGTCTGTGTTTTGTAGGCCTTGGTTTCATGGAGAATGGCGTCTTTTCGTTCTGCTCTTGCAATTATTACAGCAATATCATCGCCATCTTCCTTGAGTGGTTCTACTTCTCGCCGGAAGATAGGGTGCATAGTGTCATAGAATCGTCGCTTCAGGATGTACTTAGAGATACTTCCTTTGTCCATTCGGTCCTTATACATCATCAGGTCTGTAGCCACATCTGTGATTCTTTTGACATGTGTTCCATTAACCTGCTGGTGCTGGTTGAATTTGTTGTGTAGAAGGTCGTTAGTTATAGACGATTGGAATCGTCCTTTCAGGTAATCGAGAACTGTAGATCATCTTAATCTTACATTTCCGCCGAATTCCTTATAGCATTGGTGGTATGCGTCAGTTGCCTTTTCTTCGCAGAATGATCCACTGTATAGTCTGGTTGTAGGATCTTCCACATCTTTCCCTTGCAGCAGAAGATAGTGTGCGAGTTTCGTCGCCCATCGGTCAAAGGCTTCGGGTTTGAGGTCTTTTCCTTCTCCTGTAAACTTCGCTAAGAGGTGGAGTTTAATCTTAGGAGGTTCAAAAACTATGGGTACCTCCTCTTCTTCAGGCCTAGCCCGAGATTTTCCTTCTCCAGAGGGCCCTCCTCCTGTGCTGGCCATATCCGATTCGCTACTCGATTCGGGGCCGATTGGAGGTTCAATGGAAGGCTTCTTTGCTGGAGTAGGAGGGAATTCTCTTGGAGGTTGTGTGTCTTCCGTGTTTGCAGGATCGCCCGGCTTTTTAGCAGAGCACTGGGGTTGTTTCTTTCTTGTAAGGTCTTGCCGTGGGATTTGCTTCCCACTCCTGGTCGTCAAAGACTCTATCTTGGATTTGAGATGAAGCCGAATGTGCCATGATTCTGCCGCTTCTCTCTGCTAGCATTCTGGTGGATATCGATAGGTTGATCAGGCCTAAATCCGGGGACAGGTTCTTAACCACTTACTGAGGTTAAAAAAATGTAACGTGTTCGCAAGGTGCTAATCACGTTATCGGTAATAGATACGATAGTTGGCAGGTGGCCTGCTCTTCCAGAGAGGAGGCGAGAGCTGAGAACTAAAGGAGGCTTCGAGGGTGTACTGAGGAACAAAGAAGTAACTGTTCAACCATGTATATTGAAATACTGTCTGTCGAAGTCTGCCTTTTCTATTGTAGAAACAGGCGGTCTTTAAATACACAAATCTTGTTCATGTCTAGCATGAACGAAACTAATCAAAGGTATCGATCGATACTCTTTGGTAAAACTCCTTAAGTATCAAAGCGATACTTAAAACAAAACATAAAACAAAACCAAGTATCAAACGATACTTAAAACAAACTAAGTATCAAACGATACTTAAAACAAAACATAAAACAAAACCAAGTATCAAACGATACTTAAAACAAACCAAGTATCAAACGATACTTAAAACAAAACATAAAACAAAACCAAGTATCAAACGATACTTAAAACAAACCAAGTATCAAACGATACTTAAAACAAAACATAAAACAAAACCAAGTATCAAACGATACTTAAAACAAACCAAGTATCAAACGATACTTAAAACAAAACATAAAACAAAACCAAGTATCAAACGATACTTAAAACAAACCAAGTATCAAACGATACTTAAAACAAAACATAAAACAAAACCAAGTATCAAACGATACTTAAAACAAACCAAGTATCAAACGATACTTAAAACAAACCAAGTATCAAACGATACTTAAAACAAAACATAAAACAAAACCAATAACCGAGTACCCGTACCGGTTACAGCCGGGGGGTCTGTCCAAGGTAGCAAAAGAGGGTGAGGCAGTAGGATGCCAGCTGACAGTAGTAGGGTACCAGCCGATGTGACTGAAGAGAAAAAGGGAGAAAGGGCCAAAGGCCCCAATGCTGACACAACTGAAACCAAACCATTGCTGTATTACCGCGTCTCTCATATAATTCCTTGTTCTCTGAGAGATAGCGTCACTTAGTGGAAGGGATCCCACCGGCGGTAGGGAGGCAGAAGGGCGAGGAGAAGAAGGTAACCGTAACTAGAACTGAGCGACTAGGAGGGTATGGCCAGATCTCACCGTGAGACAAACTCCGAAGTTACTAGCCGAGGTGTTCCCCAACGGGGATCGTGCAAGTGGGGAGAAAGATGTCTATCACTACCAGCGCCGTCCAGAAACGAACAGAGGAAGCCGACCATGCCAATGCGACGCGAGTCCCTATTAGTAAGATGGGACTACTGGGCCAGCCCAGATAACTCACCCATCAAGCAGACAAGAGACAGGCTAGGCGAAGGCAGGACAGGATGGAAGAGTTAACCTTGCCCCGAGGCAGGAACCATCGAGGGGGCAGAGGGGAGTGGGGGGGGCCCATGATAGTTGACGTGGTGTTGCCAAACTATGTGGGAGGAAAATAGGAGCGACGGAGCGTGCACACTTCGTAGGCAAACATGTAGCATGCTCTTGATCCTCCTCTTCACTACTGTTTCCTCCAATGCACTCTGCCTCAATATCCCAAGCCAGCGGGAAGCAGTCACTCTGCTTTTCAGTTCCCTTTCCCTTCTCCAAACCCTATTTCTCACTTTATCTCAATTTCCTCCTACTTGATCCACACTCTCCGGCTTGCCTACCCTCCTGTAATTCCTCCGCATCCTCTCCTGAACCAAGAAGCATTAATGCTAGAGCTCTGAGTCCAGAAAGTGTGGAGGTTGGAAACTTGGGTTTTAAAAACTCTTGGATACTTATCTGGTGGACTGGTTGAGTAAAGCAATAGCTATGTGCTATTAGATTAGTATGTATAAAAGAATAAAATACAGAAGAAGAAGACCATACTGGAGGAGCCCAGAATGAAGTTTACGGGTTGAGAATATTAAATCCTCTATGGACAGGCTGTTGCTGCCCGGAAGTGGGAGGTGAGTAGTTGTAAAGGCTTGTAGATAGCACCCAAGCTCGGAGACATAGTGAGCTGTAGTTTCAATACCGATTAAGGGAGGTGGTGCAAGATCATCCATATCGGGGGCACTTTCAGACTCGCTATTCTCCAAATCATTCCTTAGCCGTGATAAAATTCCAGCTGCAACACCTTCCTGAATAAGAGTAAGAGCACCCGAAAAAATCTTACCAGATGAGAGGCCTGATTGGTCTTCTTCCTCATCAGTTAAACTAGCAAAATAGGTGCCAAAGAAGTCTTTAACATCCTGATAGTCCACTACACCATTGTTGTAACCGGTACAGGTACTCGGTTATTGGTTTTGTTTTATGTTTTGTTTTAAGTATTGTTTGATACTTGGTTTTGTTTTATGTTTTGTTGTAAATATTGCCTTGGTACTTAGTTTGATTTATGTATCATTTGATACTTAGTTTTGTTTTATGTTTTGTGTTAAGTATCCTTTTGATACTTAAGTGGTTTTACCAAAGTATATGACTTGATAACTTTGATTAGTCTCATTCATGCTAGACATGAACAGATTTGTGCATTTAAAGACCACCTGATTCCATGATGGAAAAGGCAGACTTCGACAGACAGCATTTCAATATACTTAGTTGAGCAGTTACTCTTTAGTTTTGCCAGTTCACCTTTGAAGCCTTCTTTAGTTTTCAGCTCTCACATTCTCTCTGGTAGAATAGGCTACCTGCCAACTATCATACATCACACCGATAATGTGATTGGTACCTAGGGAACATGTTACATTTTTTTTTTTAAACCTAAGCAAGTGGTTAAGAACCTGTTACCAGATTTAGGCCTGATCAACCTATCGACATCCACCTCAGAACGCTAGCAGAGAGAAGCAACAGAATCACTGTACATTCCACTTCATCTTAACATCGACATAGAGTCTTCGACAACTCGTAGTGGGAAGCAGATCCTATGACAAGTCCTTACCAGAATGAAACAATACTGATGCTCTACTAATGAGCCAGAAGAACCCACAAACACAGAAGCTCCACAGGCTTCAGGAGAATTCTCTCCTACACCAGCAAAGAAACCAATCTTCAAATCCCTGAATGACTCCAAGTCTAGCTACGAATCAGATATGGCTAGTACAGGAAGAGGACCTTCAGGAGTAGGAAAATCAAGGGCAAGACCAGAAAAAGAAAAAGAACTCAAAATACCCAATATACCTGACCTCAAGCTCCATTTATTACAAAAGTTTACAAGAGAAGGAAAAGACCTCAAACCTGAAGCATTTGATTGATGGGTAATTGAGCTGGCACACGACCTACCCAGGAAAAAGAGAGATGTGGAAAAACCTACATCTGGACTATATATAGTAACATTCTGTGAAGGAAAGGCAATGGATGCTTACCACCAATGCTATGAGAAATATGGAGGAAACCTAAAATTGAGAGCAATAACTGTACTCGAGTATCTCAATAGTCGGTTTCAATCCTCCATAACAAACGATCTACTATACAGGAAGTTCAATGAACTTTACCAAGTCAATGGAATACATGTCCAGAAGATCACAGATGTTGCCAGGGAGCTCTTAATGTACAGAGACCAAATGAAGATGGCAAGCATCTCAGGATATGTCCTGAAGCGATGATTGTATAATGCTATGCATCCTACCATTCGACGTGAGGTGGAACCACTCGAAGAAGATGAAGATATTATATCAAACATAATAGCAAGGGCAGAACGAAAAGATGCTATATTACATGAAACTTATGCTTACAAAACTCAGGCGTTATCTAGTAATAATAGGCAGCCCTGACTCAAGCCCTCCAAGACCTCCAAGGAAGAGACACTCTAAGTTTTTAAGAGGAAGGCGAAAACCACTAAAGAATCGAGATGCCAGAAGGGTGAATACTTTAAATGCAGAAAACTGGAGCATATGGCAAAGAAATGTCCCTCAAAGAAGAGCAAAGGAAAGACAATCAAGCAAGAGACATCAACCAACAAGATTGAAAGTGATAGCAATGATGCCTAATTGAGTAGATATGAGGAAATCCACATTGGATTTTTTGATGTGGAATGCAACAGTATCCGACCACCGGCTACTTTCAAACTTCACATGGTCCTTAAAGCTACTATCCTAATTAAGGGATAAAAGGTCTGTGTTTTGTTTAATACTGGTACAATTGGAAGAGACATAATCAGTAACACATTTGCTTCTGTCTATGGACTCCCAACCTGCAATTTTAATCAGCCCATGCCAGTTAATACCACAGTAAAAGGCTAATGCTCCACAAGCCATAAGACTTGTAGTGCAACAATCCAGTTTGGTTCTGCCATTATACCCCCACATGAGATACTAGTAGGCAACTTAGTAAAATACGATGCCCTGATTGGAATGCCATTCCTAAACTGCCACCAGGCTATTATTAGATATAGAGAAGCTACAATTGATTTCCCAGAACAAAAGGTCATAGTCTCATGCAAACCAATAAGCAGAGCATACCGTGCCATAGTTTGTGACACTACTACTCAGTGTATGTAAAATAAATCCTCTGATATTTTCCTGGACCAGATTTCGGAGGAACTACTACCTATGAGAGAAGTGAACCCCCATATTCGTCCATGGGACTCCTCTAATCTAAAGAACCAACCAACTTACTCCATTACTGAAGCATACAAAGATCCAGTCTACGATTGGATAAACCAGAACTAGAGAAGATTAATCATCTACCGAGCAGAACTACCAGGTGCTGCACCCATGTTTGTCCAACTCAAAGCAGAAAGCAAGAGAATCCACCTCCTGGTTGCTCCCAAGTTATGAAATGAAAATATGGTTATAGACAGTTCTGGTATCCCAAACCAAACCCAGATCCTGAATGCAGTTGGACAGGCTAGATTCCAAAGCAAGATTGACCTAAGCAATGCTTATTTCCAAATAAGATTAGATAGAAAGTGAACACTATAACAGTTTCAAGATACTCTTTGGAAGTTTCATTAGCTGAGTCATGTTACAACGTGACATGAATGCGCCTGCCACCTTCATGTGAATTATAGAAATTCTGCTAAGTGAATATCTCCACCACTTTGTATGAGTACATATTGACAATATCCTTATCTACTCGAACTCCAAAACAGAACATGCATATCATAGAGTCTCACTATGTACCAAGTTAAGGGATGCTAAGTTCTATGCTAGCTGAAACAAATCTATTCTGTTTGACAGCAGGCTCAACATCCTTGGATATATGATAGACAATGAAGGACTTTATGCTGCTCTTGGAAAGATATCTTGTTTAACAGAATCAACTACCTCCTAGAATTAGAAAGAGCTTATGTGGTTACTAGGACTTGTTAACTATATATCCCAGGTCCTGCCACACTATTCCACTGTAACTGCACTGCCTACAGACCTTACTGGCAATGCAGAATTTATTTGGACCCATACACATAACCAAGCCTTTAACCAATATTAAGGAATTGATTAGAAATGCTAATGTTTTAAGGCCTATCGACTACAGTAAACAAGAACCAATATGGCTGATTACTGATGAATCGGATATTGAAGTCGGAGCATGGTTTGGGCAAGGACCTTCACATAAAATAGTAAGACCAGTGGCATTACACAGCAGAAAGCACAATAATTCACAAATGAACTATGAAATCACAGACAAGGAAGCCCTTGAAGTAATTGATGCCCTTACCACCTTCAACCACATCATAATGGGCAACATCTTTATCATTGTTACTGACCATCAACCACTCACTAACCTGAAAATCGACAAGATTACGGGATGAAGAAGAATACTCTAGATAGAACAGATCAGCAAATACAATGTAAAAATCATCTACACACCTGGAAGAACTAATTATTTAGCTGATGCTCTCTCCTACATTTATGGAAACCAGTCACTACTAGAATGTTAGGTGGAAAAGACCTGATAGACTTCAGAGTTGTCTAGGTTAAGCAAGATTCGTTTCTCTAGATGGAGATTGTCTAGAAAGGCTCGAATTCATTTGTTTCATTTATGACTACTAAGAGTGAGGTAAAATGGGTCAACTAAGATAGAATCGTAAAAATAATCTTATATTATTAAGGTCTCTTTTCTATTGCTTGATGATGTCTAAAAGTTTATGAACTACTTTGATATTTATATTCTGCATCTGAGTGTTTGTAGACTACATATATCTATTTTACAACTATGTACCTCTCAGATTGTAATTTTCAACGTCGGGTATTTTTTAAAGGTTCAAACATCTGGAGATCCTGAAAATCACCACACCCTCTTTGGTAATTACAATATAACTATCCAGGAACTCTGTTGTTCCCAATAGTAATTACTCAGAATCGTCTCACGGCCACTACCGTTGTCTCGCCTCCTCCAACACTTATGGCCTTAGTTCTTAAGTCGAACTGAGTTGGCTCCAATTGTCTCCATCATTGATGAAATGATCAGTTTTATCTGTGAATTGTATCTGTGAAGGTAGTTGTTATCACAATCTTTCCAGGTCACCTGACTTCAAGTTCAATCATTAATAACTTCCTACCCAACTTATAGATATCCTCTGGAGGACTTCTGACTAATTTGCAGGAAGCTATTCTATTGGATATACAGATAATCCCACAGTCGGCAACTCTTAGTTGCTCTGAGTAGAAGGGTTTTGATCATTGTTCTAGTATTGGGGTTTATTCTCACAGATACAACGTGTTCCAAAACTAACTTGTAATATCCTGTGAAGTCCACTAGTTCCTGGTGTAGTGTTTCTCAGAGTTCTAGACTCTTCTAGTTATTGTAGGGTAGGTGCGAATGTATTCAATTCTTGTTGAGATTCTTTATCATTCGATACCATCTCTTTGCGTGAAAACATCCCATTATCAAAGCCATATACCAAAGATGTCATTTTTTTGAAGCCTAGTAACTTCCTGAGCAGTTGACGGATTTACTCCGTTCCACTTCCCAGACCTAGCCAAAGGTCCCTTCCCATATATTCTGTGAAGATGATCCTGTTGGATGGACGGTGGTGAGGTATACAGTTTTATTCCTACTCTTTCAATTCTGTAGTATTATAGTCACAGGATGTAACTGAAATCAATATATATGGTGACGTGCAGGCCCCATAAGGGGACTAGAGGATAATGTTGTAGATCAGGAATTACAATTCCAAGAGGAGTTATCCTACTTAAGGTAGTTCCTAGGTATTGGGTCCCGGTATTCCTAACATACACCCAACTCTTGTTTACGATCATATAAGGTAAAGAGAAAACAGTTCTGACGACACCTCCTATAAATAAGAGCCAATATTGGCTACTACCAGTACTTCCCCTCCCTGTGCTCTTTTCACTTATACCATATACAGGTTAGCTGAAATAGAACATGGAAATGATATAGATGACAAGTAGAATGATTACACTCTCTGCAGTACACCTAATCATGACTTTGAACAAAGTACATGCCATTGATTCTTCTGTTATCTCGATACCTGTCTTTTTCACCAGACTGAAATGAAATTCGGCAATAAATACCAGTGATCATACTATATCTCAGAAGAAGAGGAATAACAAATAATAGACAACGCTGCTAATACAGCAGTTCAACCCCTCCTTACCCTTAACCTTGTCCCAAGAAGATACCAAGGTATTGAGCGACTTGAAGAAGCAGCATCCTGCCTGGAAGCAGGATCCTTCTTGCACCTTGTACAGTTGGTGCCTCCATCCTCATGTCTGATAATAGACTTATGGCCACTATTTGGCAGACACTTATGAGTATATAATAATTAATCAATTGTCTCTATCATACCTTTTACAATTCCTAAACATTGCTGACAACTCTATAAAACCTTCAAAGAAGAAGATCCTATCAAGTTGACAAGAAGATCTTTTATTGAGGTTGAATAAGATGTCAGATCAACCATGGATAAATTAATCTCATCTTTCTGAAGCCAAATAATAGCAGGATACCATCCTGATCCATCCTATTTTAAAGCTATAGACAGCTCCAGACGTGGAGATCTCGCTCTCTACCACATATCTGATAGAATGATCTATACTAGCATCCATTATAGTGAACATTGTTTAAACATCTCCAAAGGCTATAAGTTCAATTAAATGACTATTAGGGAAGATGTCACTACTGAAAGCCACAATATAGGACACCATAGTACCAACTGCAATCTCGATTATGACTCAGAATATGTTTACTGGCCTGAAATGCAAAAGAATTTCTGGGAATGTGTCAAACAATGTGAACTCTGTTAAGCGAATAAGGAAAGAACTCAACTACTTGAAGGAAGAGTCCAGACTCTTCTGTTAACTTGGAAAATGTTCAAATCCTTTGCTATCGATTATGCTTGACTCTTCAATGATTCTGCTGATTATGACAGTATATTGGTGGCTGTAGATCCTTTCTCTGGATATACATAGCTTAGACCAATAACAATCACTGACTCCTTCCAAGATACCTGGAACAACCTCCAATAATGCCTATTTACCCCCACAGATACCCATTATCTATTGTCAGTAATGCTGATCTCCATTTCATAGCCAGATTCTGGAAACAGACCTTTACTTCCTTTGGAATCAACCATATTATCGCCCCTCCCAGACATCATGAGACTAATGATTAAGGTGAATGAAAGATCAATGAAGTCAAGGCTGGAATTCAGAACTTGATCAATGAACGACAGACTAATAGGGAACCAGCCCTCTCCGAGCTCTCAGCATACATTAATGCTGGATACTAAGACACTCTTGGAATGTCTCCATACAAGGTAATCTTTGGCAGACAATAACCCCTTCTACCTACAACCCTCTTCAGGAACACCTCTATTCTTACCTCAGATGACCACTTAAACTGCCATCAATCTATCTGGAATGATGCCTTCCAAGCTGTTAAAGCTGCACGATTGTAGAGTACAACTACTGCCCAGAAAGGATGATGCAAACATGTTCCTATTCCGCCAGGTATTGTGCTTATATTCCATGGAAATATGTTTATTACCAATGTTGGATGCAGCAAGAAACTATGACCACAATGGCGAAAACCTTTTAAGGTCTTATCCTTTGATGAGCATACAGAAAACTGCACTGTCTAAATGGATGAACACATGTATCGCCGCAATACTGCTGTTTTCCACGTCTCCCCTGTCAAATGCTTCCACCCTGATGATGACTTCAAGTTCCCTGGAGAAATCCACTCTCAACCTGTGGCTATCACCATCGATTAGAAAGAAGAATCGGAAGTTGCAAAAATCCAAGACCACCACCATTAGCATGGAAATAATCAGTTATTGGTCAAATAGAAAAGATACCCTACAAGCGAAAATAGCTGGGAACTATTAGAAAAGCTGGACATTATGGACATGGTAAATGAGTGGTGGGAAGCCAACATGCTAGACAATACACTACCACCAACAATCAACTACATTACGATGTACTGGACACCAACTATGCCAGAAACTGAGTCATGGTAATAAGAACTAGATTCCAGACATGGGTTTTGGACACAATACTTCGAGTCAGAATTTGAAAGCAGTGATGAGGAGATTCAAGCTATGGAAGCAGTTCTCAACAACCTCATCTAGTCACCATTCACCATCCAAGTACCATAACGATATCAAACTAGGTGGAACTTAATATGAGGCAGCGACAACAGCTGGTTGGACTGTTGTTAAGCCGTAATATTATCTAACATGTAGATTACTTTGCCATCTTTTGGGTCAACTATTATTCTGAATGCGATAATGCTTGGATAGATGCTTACCATGAATCTGGTATTCATGACTACTGCAATCTATATTTCTTTGAGTTACAATGTTTTATCAGTGTTTCTACTTGTTCCTTGTATGACATCTTTGACTAAGAGTTCATGGCAGAAACTAAAGCTTTTAGTTTCTCTGACACTGCTTTTGACGATTATTGAGTTTTTTTTGTAAATAGTTGTTTTGTTTTGGAGAATGTAACCGGTATGGGTACTCAGTTATTGGTTTTGCTTTATGTTTTGTTTTAAGTATCGCTTTGATACTAGGTTTGTTTTAAGTATTGTTTGACCCTTGATTTTGTTTTATGTTTTATTTTAAGTATCATTTGATACTTGGTTTTGTTTTATGTTTTATTTTAAGTATCCCTTTGATACTCAAGTGGTTTTACCAAAGTGTATCACTTGATACCTTTGATTAGTTTCGTTCATGCTAGACATGAACAGAATTGTATATTTAAAGACCACCTGAATCCACAATGGAAAAGACAGACTTCGACAGACAGTATTTCAATATACTTAGTGGAATGGTTACTCTGTAGTTTTCCCAGTACTCCTCCAAAGCCTCCTTTAGTTCTTAGCTCTCACCTCCTTTCAAGTAGAGCATGCTACCTGCTAACTATCGTACATTATACTGATAACGTGATTAGCACCTAGAGAACACATTACAAATGTAGCCTGAATTACAGGTCTTCCTACTCCAAAAACCAGCTCCGCAGCTAGCTATTTATAGGAGAGAAGTCTATTCCTTGCTGACCTACAGACATAGGTGATGACATCCTCAATTTGAGCTTGAGTAAGCGCTGGAGGACGACATGATGGCTTTTTGGAGGTTGCCTGCGAAGTACAACTTGGAGAGTACGTATACCCAATCTGCTAAAGGGAAAATCAAGTATGCTCCTGAATCTTTGCATATCTCCAGCTGATGGACCGCAGCAGCTGACAGTCACGTCTCTCAGATGTGTCGTCTTTAGTACTGGTTTGGGTGGTGGGCCTGGGGGGGCTAGAGGAGTGGCAGATATCTTCCAGTTGACTGAGTGGAAAGAGAAATAAAAGCTGCTTTATTGGAAGGTCAGTAATAGCTTGCGGCTTGTGAAGCTTCTGTGAAGCTTTTTCTAATTTGTCTTCACGTCCACTGGCATGGACATGAAAATTCTTCACTCTCACATACTGCCAAGTCATGCAAGCAGCCAAGCCACTATACCAGATTTGCCGCACTTATCCCCCTGTCTGCAGCAGACCCCTACTAGCAAAATCTACAAAACTTATACGCCTACCTCCGTAGGCCTCCTCAACCAAGCTGCTCGATTTGCCGCCATAGATTACCAGTCTGTAAAGGTAGAAGAATAGGTGAAAATAACAAAATCATATTGGTGATTCCGCGGATTAGCGCGTTTACCTCTTGGCGTCCGTGCTTGTCACTCTTTCCCGTGCACCTCCTGAGAACATAGACAAGGGATGTCTGGAATCTCACCGCTGTGAATTATAATCCCAGAACAAAGTAAACCACTTACAACATTCCCGCAGGCCCACGATCGGCCGTAACTCACTACAGAATCTTCCTCCACCAGCTGTAGCATTACCGGCGGCCAGCTCCAACTCATCTAGTCGGTTAGTCTTATCCTGTGTTAGGAAAACATTAATTGTCCTCGGGAGTCTTGATGCCTAAACTCTGAGCTTCCGGAGGGGAGATAACAGACTTCAATGACTTTTACAGCACTCGGCTTTCCATCTATCCACAATTTCAATAACTCGACACATCTCATCTCCCGCTTCACTCAACACTCACACTTTTTCCTCCCTTTGGCCATCGCAACATCGCATACCCGATAATTACTAACTATCATAATCTCCCAAAGTGCCACGCCCTTCGGCATCTCCATCGCTAAGTGTCGCTCCCCAACACATTCATCTTGTAGCAATCTACACACCTCTCTTAGTTCTCCTACCAGAGTCAGTTCTTCCCACCATCTTCGCGCACCGGATGCTCCCGGAAGTGTTGTCGTAACCAAATATGATCTGGGCGGGGGAGTGCGTGCAGGCAAAAACCCTCCTTCTCGTAGACTACTCGAGAACCGTCTGCCTCTTCGTGTAACGAAAAGGGGTTCACCTGACTAGCCCCATTTGGTCAAGCGCTGAAGTATGCGCTCGTCCCAGTGAGAATGTGAGGATACTCACACTGTACGCAGAATATGGTCGGGTTGTGTTACCTTTCTTGAAGGCAAACGCTAACCGATCAGGACCAGCTGTGCAGCAACACTGCACTCAAATACTTGAACAGAATTCATAAGAACTCGTTTTTACCAAATTGGGCTAGACCCGGACACTTCGGAATCAACGAAGTCTTCCCGGAATTGGTGATGGGCGGAATATTTTCGAAAACTCTCAAAAGCTTAGCTAGCATAGTACAGGTCCCGGAGATTGCAAGAAGTCCTACCGGTGGTCTAGGCCAGTTCATTAAATGCCGGTTTTTATGGTGCTCTAGTCATAGCGCCCCATGAGCTCTTGATACCGATTACCGGTGTGGAGGGAAGATTGAGTTAATAGGGTATTGTCTGTGAGCCATGAGGTTTTTACCCCATGGAATTTCCTGTCTTTGTGCATGCCTTGGAATGAACACATTCCTGTATTTAAACTGGGAGCTGGTCTTCTTAGTTAGACAAGCTCAACCACCACTCAACAACAACCATTTAGATAGCGGTGCGTGCCTATCTAAATCAGGTTCAGCTCCAACCCCCTTTACTTCATCTGTGTTGGTCTATTTACTGCGATTGGATTCCAAGTCAACTTCCCTTCCTCTATCCATTGGTTTATCGGTCAGGTCACAGAGCAATAGTAGCCACAAGGAGCATGCTTGGTCGACACACCATCCAATTAAGGGGAGACTTATAAAACCTCCCACACCGGTATGCATCCAAAGGCCCGTCCTAATACAGCGGTTCCGTTTCGTCGCTACTTACAAAGTGATTGTTTCCTTCCGTTTGACCATCACTTTTAGAGCAGGAACAGTCGAAAAACGGGAGAGAAGTGTTGTGTCTGAACGGACCCCCGGGCCGGGGAAAGTGCATATGCACGGATATGCAGGCGAGAAGGGCGTGGGTGTTTGGTTGTGGATGAGGATTTCGTGTGCGGGGGAGAATAAACAATACTATGATACTATGTACCGCTGCTAGTGAAATCACTAAGGCTACACTATTCTCATGCTCGTTCTCACCAGGTGTACCCCTGCACTCTCCGATCACCGGTTACACAGTATTGGGTCCCTAGACTTCGCAACATGATTTACAACGGCCCAGGTGAAGTGGCGGTGTGTCGTTGATATTTGAGTACAGTATCTGTAGGTTGCTGGGGGGTGCACACCCAGATCCATTATGCTTCGGATATGTTAACGTCGAGTTGGCCAAGTCATATGATGTGTGGAGCCAGGTCTGAATTGCGGTATTTTTCAACAACTGTGGTGTCCCCCCTCCTCCCCCCCGGTGCGGTTGTTGGCTAAGCTACCATATGATACTAGCCAGAGATTGCTCGGCTGAAAACTCAGCAGTAGATATCAGGGATATGGGAGCTAAGCGAACTCGCTCTCTTTGAACTCGTAGTGCCAGTAACAGTAAGAAGTATGGATCGTTCCCTACGAGTAATCCCGGAGCGCAACCACAACCCCACTGAAAATTGAACAACGCAATCTACAGGGACAATAACCAAAAGTAATTGGAGCGAAAAAAACAAATTTATTCCCTAGCATTACGCATGGTAACGGAGCACGAATTCGTGTTTTTGGTGGCACTTGGGAGTTGATCTGGGTCTAGGGACGAGCCATACTTGCCAGATCGGCCAGCATTTGGGCGTCTATTGTGACAATGTGCTCCGGGTAGTCTCAAGGAATTGGGGGCAGAGGCATGCAGTGGCCCACAAATCCAAATTCTCTTTCGAATGGGTATTCGACTGTGAGAGGGTAAGAGAATATAGCCATTGGGCCGTTTGAAAACATCGGTAGCTATTCCACTACCGGTATCTATCAATTTGTTGAATGGTTACCTGCGCGGTGCAAGGCGCTGATATGACATGCCGTAATAGTTGAGTTGTGAGGGGTAAGCTGAGCTGCCTGGTTCCGTTTTAGAGAAGGGTGGTCTCCAATCTCCCAACACTTCATCCATTCTTCCTCGCCTCGCCAAAAATTATCGTTACGAGTACCAAAAAGCGCGCTCAATTTCTGCATCGAACTCGACAAAACCTAACTTCTCGCATTTCAACAATCGACCGATCAGTAAGATGGGAGGTTTGTTATCACGGTAGGCTCCTAGAGTGTCGCATTGGTTGATTTGCCGTTCTAACCGGTACCGGTAATGCTAACTACTATCGTTCCGGCTCACCGCGAAAAGATATATTCAAGGCGATTACAGCAGCAATGCTGGTGATAATAATATCTTCGGCTCTAGTATCACAAATAATTATTGCAACCACCCAGACAGAAAGAAGCCCGAGAAATATACCGAGATATTGCAACACCTATACCCACCCGGATCCGAATACGGAGAGCACAGGAATTGTGTTCCGAAGCCGGCCAAAGGGACGTGCACCTGGGTTACGGATCATGCAAAATATAAGGAGTGGTTGGAAAATAAAACATCCGGTCTCCTCTGGCTATCTGCGGACCCAGGTTGCGGAAAATCGGTCATCGCTTCGTTCCTAGTAGGCCATCTCGAGACTCAAACTACCGCCATAGTTTGCTACCTTTTTTTTTAAGGACGACAGCGAAGAACGGAGGAGCACAACGTTTGCTCTTCGTGCCCTTCTGCACCAGCTTTTTGTACAGAGACCCAATCTCTGCAGTTTTGCCGAGGAATCGTTTAACGCCAAAGGCAGCAGGTTCGTTCATGAGGTGGGCACATTGTGGGATATTTTGGTCAAGGCGACGGCCGAGGGGGGGTGTGGTGATGTGATTTGCGTTGTGGATGCCTTGGACGAGTGCGACGAAATGACTATAACCCCGCTTATCGGCCACATAACAAGTCTACAGGAATCACAACCTTGCGACATACCGTTGAAATTCCTTGTTACAAGTCGCCCGTACCAAAGGATTGAGATTAAGTTGAGCTCATCGGAAACGACAATCCGACTAAAAGGGGAGGAGGAGGTCAGCTCTACTACCGCAGACGTTAGGCGAGTAATAAATGAAGGTATCAAAAAACTCGAGTCGTATTGGAAGCGGCCCGGGGGACTAGCATACCTGCGCGATCTTCTCGAGTCATCTGCCGACAGGACATTCCTTTGGGTTTCTCTCGTTCTAGAAAGCTTGCAGGATTGTCAGGATGATTCGCCGGAGCGGTTTACCAACATTATCAACACTGCGCCGCGTGATTTAGCACAATTTTACACCAGTATTCTTGATAAGAGCCAGGAGCCCGACGATGCAAGACGAATCCTGAATATCGTGGTAGCGGCTGCAAGGCCTCTCACGCTTCAGGAAATGCATATCGCATTTAGGATCAGGCGGTATCACACAACTATGAAGAACCTCGGAGATCTTTCTCCCGAGTTCGGAAGGATAGTTAAAAATTTGTGTGGTCTTTTCGTGCGCGTTATTGATGAAAAGATCTACCTCGTCCACCAAACGGCAAGGGAGTTCCTTATTAAGGGATCTTCAACGGTTCAGGGAAATTGGCAGCACACCTTTTGTTCCATAGATTCCAACTTTATAATGGCGGAAGCTTGTATCTCTTATCTTGCGATAGAAGATTTTGAAAACGACCCATTACCGGGGGATAGCGGCGGCTTGGTTTTCCAACAGGCACAAATCGATCACGTCCGGGGACGTGTCCTCTTCAATTATGCAGCCCAACATTGGCCTGACCACTTCCGAGATTCGCAGGGTCGGCAGAGGGAGCTGTGCAAACTTACGTGCCGGATTTGCGAACGTGGATCTAAGTGGTGTCAAAAATGGTTCGAGGTTTTCATGGCGAAGGACCGTGAGTTCGGATACTATTTTTCTCCATTGCCCGAGGATTTTACACATCTGATGATAGCATCATGGCTTGGGCAAGAGGCAGTAGTGGAGTGGATATTGGAGAGTGGAGGAGATTTAAGCGATAAGTCCAAAGAATATGGCACGGCGTTAAATATTTCAGCTCTCAGGAGACATGAGAAGATAGCCAAGATGCTAGTGGGGAGAAACGCTATGGCCTATATATCCGGGAAAGAGGTTAACATCCGAAATGTGAGGGTTCCCAAACAGTGTGAATGGATTGCTGCATAGCTGACAGTGAACCCACATGGTTCTGCAGGCGGTAGGTGTGCTCATCTCGATAGTAGAAAGGGACAGCTGACGTGGGAGATGGTGTATGATAGAAGGTAAGTTGAAGTCCATGATCAGGTCATACTGTCGGGGTGTGACTGACACGAGAGGATCCGGAACGATAGAGAGTAAGTGAAGTGAGTGGGTGGGAAAGGTTGAAAAAACATACACTAACTATGGATTAATCAATGAGAGTAGAGCGTAAGTGGGGAAGCTCAAAGAAATTGGATAACATAATAGCATATACTGAATGTCAAGAGGAACAGGAAGTGAGTGATGAAGATCATAGATTAGGCTACACAAGCCGCGACTAACTGGCAGTGTCTGGCGTGATGAAGTTAGTAAGTAAATAACTGAGGGCATTTTTGGCTCAATGTAGTTACTGACTCAAGCACGGAATGTGGTGCAGGAAGTAAGTACCGAGCGTCAGACTGGATGATAGGGCCGGAGGGCTCTGACCACCATGGTGCTGGATGGTATAGGAAGTGAGTGAATACAAACTGGAACGGTTTCGGCAGGAGGCAAATCGCTGACCCGAAGAACGCTGGGTGATGTAGGAGGTAAGTATTCATGATAAAGAAAGGTTGGGCGGCGAGGCAATTACTGAACTCTGGATCGCTGTGTGTTTTAGGAAGTAAGTGATTAGGATGCACCAAGGTTCACCGCTGAGGCAATTGCTGACCTCGGGATCACTGTGTGTTGTAGGAGGTAAGTGATCATGATCAACCACGGTTCTTCGCTGGTGCAATTTCTGACCTTGGGATTGCCGTATGTTGTAGCGAGTAAGTGATTGTGATCAACAATAGTTCTGAGGCCTCGAAATTGCTAACCTCTGGATCGCCGTGTGTTGTAGCGAGTAAGTCATCGTGATCAACCATAGTTCGGGGGCGTGGAAATTGCTAACCTCTCGATCACCGTGTGTTGTAGCGGGTAAGTGATCGTAATAAACCTCAGTTCTTCGGCGTGGAACCTTCTAACCTCACTATCGCCGTGTCATATAGGAAGTAAGTGATCGCGATAAACCACAGTTCTGCGGCGTAGAAATTGCTAACCTCTCGATCGCCGTGTGTTGTAGCGAGTAAGTGATGGCGATCAACCACAGTTCTGCGGCGTGGAAATTGCTAAGCTCTGGATCGCCGTGTGTTGTAGGATGTAAGTGATCGTGATCGACTACAGTTCTGAGGCGTGGAAATTGCTAACCTCTCGATCGCCATGTGTTATAGGATGTAAGTGATCGTGATCGACTACAGTTCTGAGGCGTGGAAATTGCTAACCTCTCGATCGCCGTGTGTTGTAGGAAGTAAGTGATCGCGATCAACCACAGTTCTGCGGCGTGGAAATTGCTAACCTCTCGATCGCCGGGTGTTGTAGCTGGTAAGTGATCTTGATCTACAACAGTTCTGCGGCGTGGAAATTGCTAACCTCTCGATCGCCGGGTGTTGTAGCCGGTAAGTGATCATGATCTACAACAGTTCTGCGGCGTGGAAATTGCTAACCTCTCGATCGCCGGGTGTTGTAGCTGGTAAGTGATCTTGATCTACAACAGTTCTGCGGCGTGGAAATTGCTAACCTCTCGATCGCCGTGTGTTGTAGCGAGTAAGTGATCGTGATCAACAACAGTTCTGCGGCGTGGAAATTGCTAACCTCTCGATCGCCGGGTGTTGTAGCTGGTAAATGATCGTGATCAACCACAGTTCAGCGCCATGGAAATTGCTAACCTCTCGATCGCCGTGTCTTGTAGGAAGTAAGTGATCGTGATCAACCACAGTTCAGCGCCATGGAAATTGCTAACCTCTCGATCGCCGTGTCTTGTAGGAAGTAAGTGATCGTGATCAACCACAGTTCAGCGCCATGGAAATTGCTAACCTCCGGATCGCCGTGTGTTGTAGCGAGTAAGTGATCGTGATCAACCACAGTTCTGAGGCGTGGAAATTGCTAACCTCTCGATCGCCATGTGTTGTAGGGAGTAAGTGATCGTGATCAACCACAGTCCAGCGCCATGGAAATTGCTAACCCCTAGATCGCCGTGTGTTGTAGCGAGTAAGTCATCGTGATCAACCACAGTTCTGAGGCGTGGAAATTGCTAACCCATCGATCGCCGTGTCTTGTAGGAAGTAAGTGATCGTGATCAACCACAGTTCTGCGGCGTAGAAATTGCTAACCTCTCGATCGCCGTGTGTTGTAGCGAGTAAGTCATCGTGATCAACCGACGTTCTGCGACTATGCAATTGCTGACCCCTAGATCGCTGTGTATTGTAGCGAGTAAGTGATCATGATCAATCAATGTTCTGTGGCGAGGCAATTGCTGACTTTTGGATTCCTTTCTCTTGTAGGATGTAAGTGATCATCAACCAAGATTCATCGGTGAAGCAATTGCTGACCTCTCCATCATTGTCTGTTGTAGTTAGTAAGTTATCATGATCAACCCAGCTTCTACGACGTTCCAATTGCTGACCTCGCCATTGCTGTGTGTTGTAGCAAGTAAGTGCTCATGACTAACTATTTTTTCTGCGACTAGACAATTTCTGACCTCTTTCTCCATATTTATTTCAGGTGGTATGTTCTCCCTCACCTCATCTCTCTTGTGTTCATTCAACTTTACTGATCCAACTCCACTCACCCTGCAGATCGTACGTTCTCCTCCTTAGTTAAACCTTGTACCGGCGCTGCTGACTCTCCACTTCCTTCATCGTTGCGCTCCTCCCCAGAACGTACTTGTTCCCAATACCCGCACCTCAGCTCCCTCACCTGCTAACTGTATCATTTTTGCTCCTCATAGTTTGTAAGCAAATTTCTATATACTCCGTTTCCTGTTTTCGCTGATTCTTACCTACTACCTTCCTCTAGCTTGTGAGTAGATCTCTTGTTCCCTCTCCCTGATCCCCCAACTAATTCTCCTGCGCCTCGCCTGTTTGGGCAATACAGAAAGTGATTAACATAATCCCGTTCCCATTTGCTACTGACGGTGCAGTGGTGCCTTCTAATCGCTCTTCTAGCCCGTGAGATGTTCCACGATACTATCTGGCCCCCTGTTTCTCACCATAACTAACTCCACACCAGTTCTGTATCCAAGACACACGTGATCCCGACTCTTTTCCTGGCTCTAGCATGACCTCCCCCTCCTAGGCGAACAATCTCACCATTGGTGCGTACTTTGTTGTTTTCTTACCCACTCCTCCAATCTCTTAGTAACTGTTGAGATGTGCTAGTGCCATTGCTAATATTGTGCTCTTATCACCATCACGTTTTATATCATGGTCTTATATATCTGCTGTATGAGGACATTCTAGTTGTGAAACATCTTGGATGAAACAGGTTGCCTGAGTGTTCAGATCAGTTATTCTATATTCGCAGCGGAACTACTGGATGTTGTGGAAATCTTTCTTCATAATTCATTGATTTCGTTTAACTATATCTTTCTCACCCCAGACCTGCTCTTCCTACCTTTTTCTTTTCCTCATAATCTTTACATCATCCGGGTGTCTTTCCTTTTAGTTCATTCTCTCGCATTTGATCGATATATACGTTCATTCATTTCCTTCGAAAATATAAGCCTCTACTCATTCTTGTGTCTCTTTGTTTGCCACTCTTAAACACTGGTGAATATTGCCAACGGTGTTCCCAGTCGTCCTGTCCGTTCGTCTTCTGGGTAGGACAGGACGGACTACTGCTCATAGTCAGTCTCCCCGAGCGTGCTAGGACGGACCACGCACGGGAAGGTGAGGACCGGACGGACTGTAGGTGACTGTAGTCCTAGTACTTGGGTCTCCGGTACTAGCCGAGTTGAAATCATACACCCTGAAACAATTTACTACACCTCATGGGACATCACTCGTCCCGTCCCCGGATATCCCCAGGGGTCCTCCGCCATCCTCTGTAGTCCCCCACTGTCCCCTGCCGTTCTCAGCCATCCCTGGCCTTTTCCTCACAGTCACTAGCCAACGCTATAGAGGTGTTTTATTGGAGCAATTGCTTTCATATTGGTACCTCTTTCCTAATAGACTTAGATTGTTCAAAGGAAGTTTTGGCGAAGCAAAGCTTCAAATGCAAGTAACGAACATAATGCGTGAAGGTAAAACATAGGAGATTTTATGAAATAATAACATATTATTCCTTCAACTCTTTCAGCCCCAGTATCCCTGATATCCCTTCAAAAAATGCATTTAGCCTGCGTCATCACTCGGACTCTTCCTGTCTGTCCACCACCATCAACCACTGTTCCCCCCCGCCTCCCAACGTCCAACCCCTATCCCCTGAACTGGAATGTTTCACTCTGTAGGGTCTGCCGTCCAACCCCAAGAAGGCCCTCCTGCACTTTGACCACCCTGGATGGACTACAGATAGACGTCCCGTCCAGGCCTCTTGGCACCCCGGACGGTTTGGAACACTGATTGCAGACGTTCCGTATCCTGTCCCATATACTTCTCCCTAACTATTTCTTGTGGAATACTGCCCATATGGTAATGTTTAGAACCGCGACTTCAACGCGTGGTGGGCCGGTTTTTGCCCGTTTCATACTTAGATTAGCACGTCTACAAGTTGCATACAATGATTGTGCCAACGGTACGACGCCCATTGAAGCGAGATTTTCAGGTAGAGGCATCTCCAAGGAACATTCCTTGAATTTATTAATAAAAATAATAGAAGCCCAGAGTAGTAAATTAACAATCACCGTTGTGGGAGGGGGGTAGGTCCGCTGTCACAGACTATCACTCGGCCGAAACAAAACACCAAGACGGCAGCTAAAAGAGGGGTATGAAAATTTTTCTCTCTTCGATTCTCTGTCTCTCTAACAACTCGCTCTCTCAACAACTCACTTGCTCAACTCTCTCTTATCCGCGACACTAACTAAACTAACAGGAAA
>NW_003299091.1:673092-675660 GCF_000151645.1 Tuber melanosporum | reverse complement strand
ACTATTTTCGGTCATATTCTAGGGGCGTCGGCACGTATCTCCCCCACTCCATTCCATCCCGTGTGCTCTTGTGCTAACAAAAGAAAAACAAACAAACAACAGACTCCTCAAAGACCCTCTAATATCCTGCAACGCTCCTCCGCTACCTCCCATGTTCCCCCACTACCTCCTGCGCTCCCTCACTGCTTTCCGCACTCATCCTGCTTCCCACACTAACAAAGGAAATACAGGAATAAAGACCGCGACTCCCAATAGCCACAACTCCCCCGACGTTCACATCCTTCCCCGCCGGAAGCGCTTTTCCAAAGCGCATAACAAGAACGTCTGCCGCAACAAAGGAAGTGGTGGGCGGGGAACAAACAGACGGGAATGAACAAATCGATGGACGAGCAGACATGTAGTTGTGCGGGCGACTGGATACGCCAGTGGAGAACAAATGGGTGAACAAACAAACAGAGAAATCAACGGATGGATGAACGGGCAGACTGACGAATGGATGGACGGTTGGATGAATGATGGGTAGTGGCGTGAACGGCATGCCGAGCATGCTCGGGACTTGTCGCACATGTTGCAAACATGTCAGACAGGTTCTGAGCATGTTGGGTGGTAGTCGTAGTAGTTGTAGTAGTCGTGGCAGTCGTGATAGCTGTTGGCATGGCGAGCAGCTATTTTCAACATTTATGATACCACCTCTTAGACTAGCGGTATGCATTCTTTATGTTCTGGCTAGTGTTGTTCAGGAGCCGAGCCGGCTCGAGTCCTTCGAGCCTGGGGGGGCCTCGAGCCGGCTCACATCACTTGGCACCGGTGCCGCATATCTGTTAAACCATCGCAACCTCCAACCGCCACAACTCCATGCTTCCTACCACCACGAACCCCTTCCACATACTATTCACTCTGCCTACTAC
The DNA here is from genome assembly GCF_000151645.1 of Tuber melanosporum. NCBI lineage: Eukaryota > Fungi > Ascomycota > Pezizomycetes > Pezizales > Tuberaceae > Tuber > Tuber melanosporum. Next base: position 674,752 of record NW_003299091.1, on the reverse strand, counting down.
TCCCTAGAAAGTGTCTTGGCGGCTCGAGCCTGCTCGTGAACAACACTAGTTCTGGCTGATTTGTCATTGGGCCACGGCGGTGTTCTCAACGGGCCAGGCGGCTCGTAGGCCGGCCTACTGGGGACTGTCAGGCCTGGTGGGCGCCTATAGGCCGGACCCTTGGCATTGAAAAACTGGTTTCATGGAAACCATGGTGTCAAATTTCGAAAAGGTTTCCAAACACTTCGCATTTGGTTTCTTTCATTTTCCATTGTTTTGTTGTTCCTCCCGGGAAGACTGTAAGAGGTTTAGATTTGGTTCACCCACGAGAATGTGTATGACTACCTATAGTTTTCCAGGGGTTTTGAATTGCCCTTTCCACTAGTGATGGCCACGATCAGATCATGACCGAGTATTCGTCGACGATGGCTTGCTCGATCAGTACGATCATAGAGGTCCCTCGATCACAATCTGCTCGAGCATAAGGTCCATGATCTGCTCGATTTCGTCGAGCACTGGTGCTGCTCGATCATATTCGATCATACTCGACTATGCTCGACTAAACTCGATCATGATCGATCACTCTGCTATATATAGATCCCTTGGTGATCAGGTGATATCACCAATGTGTCCAGGGTTAACTGGCCAGTACCCCGCATATTCTGGCAGAGATTTACGAAGAAGTTTTCACTTGGTAATCAACAGGCTTTTTGTTCCTCATTCAAACTAGTTGAAATGTCATTGATTCCATCCTCTCCGGTCTCCTGGCATGTTGCCGAAACCATCTCAAACTCCAGAAGCGAACTGAATAGTGCCCCTGAGGGTCTGGCAATTTTGGACTACCGTGAAACCTTAAGTGGGTGATGGGGTACACAAGATTCACTTTCTACTACTATGAACATCAATAATTTGTTTTCTTCTCTACATAGCGGAATTGTTTAATACATGTACAATTAGCAGTAAAGACGATCTGCCATTCAACAGCTACCTCTATGAGAAGTGTATGATTATTCGTGAGACCATGGATGATGAATCTGGACTGTATATGGTTTACTGTTGTCATTGCCAGCACAGTTGGGGTCCTTATGCGGCCAAGTACACAACGACATCAACATTTCTGTCCCATGTGAGAACTCAGAATACAAAACTTCCATCTCGTGAAAGTGAGTTCAAGGCTGCCATCAGCTGTCGCTTGACAACCACTACCTATCGAAACCGAGCTGAAATTAGTCCATTCACTCTAGCTAGGAATACAGGAGGTGCTCGAGTACCTGGCCAGTTGTTTAATGTTCTGGAGTACGGGAAGTTAATGGCTGTGATGGTAATCAAAACTAATTCCAGATTTAAGGTTGTAGAAAGCAACACCTTTTAATCACTGATCACCTACTATAATGGGAATGCAATGACAATATCCCAGCAGACTATCAAAAGGGATATCCAAACCTACATATACCAAGAATTATTTCAAAGCCTAAGACTACGACTCCAGACCTATATTTCAACTGGTACTAAAATCAACCTCACGATTGACACATAGACATCATCCAATAAGCTTTCCTTTTTGGCTATTACCGCCCACTGGATAAATACCTGATATGAAAAGTTCAACACTTTGATTGGATTTGAGCGATTGAAAGGTTCTCATACAGCAGGCAACATGGCTGATAATCTTGTAAAGGTA
>NW_003299091.1:663837-673086 GCF_000151645.1 Tuber melanosporum | reverse complement strand
AGCAGATAATGCTACAGTTAATGATGTGATATTCTTGGATTTGGAGCTGGAAATGAGAGAGTGGTCATAGGAGAATGGTCAGATACGATGTTTAGTGTATGTATTAAATTTAGCTGCTCAAACAGTACTAAAAACCTTAAGATCAGAAGGGGAGGAACGGGAAGTGGATTTAGTGAGTGATGATCAACCAGATCTTCATAACACCAATGAGGTTGACCCAGCAACTACCTTATACAAGCTGCGTCAGATCTTAGCCAAGGTTCGATCCTCCAATATCCTCTGGGAATCTCTTCAAGAAGATGTCAGAGAAAGCGACTAAAGTGGCTTGTTCCCATCCTCAATGTCCATGTCTGATGGAATTCCACATATTGGATGATACAATGCGCTCTATACCTCCACCCTGCTCTCGAACGCCTTCTCGCAATTGATAATTCTCACAAATTTAGCAAAGCATGAATACCTCTCACACTTACAATCCTGGACTGGAGTACTTTGGAGCGTCTTGAAAAAGTACTCTTACTTTTTGTAGATGCCACTGAATTTGTGAGCAGCTCCACTTATCCTACATTGAGCTCACAGCTTCCCTACTATCAGTTTCTACAAAACTCTTTACACGAACTGATTGAAAGAGAATGCGATTGCAAGAATAATCAGGATCCAGATTCTACAGGGCACAACATTTAGGCTGCTGCTGACGATGCTTACCGGAAGCTAAATCAATATTGGGTGAAGACTGACTCACACACAGGCCAGGTAATTGCAACAATACTGGATCTCCAAATGAAGTTACAACAGTTTCGCAATTTGGAGTGGAAACCAAATTGAATTCAGAATGCGTGTGAGAAATTTATAAGAATCTTCAACACTCGATATGCAAGACAGGCAGGATGACCACCCAGGACTACAGCAATATCGAGTGAGCTACAACTACTACCTACGATCAACGGTGCTAATCTGCATGACTTAGAACATCAGAGAAACAGAAGCCAGTATGAGCAGCTGGTTTTCGGTTCCCTGGAGGATCCACTTGAGGAAGATTTTCTCGAATTCCAAGTTGATATCTACCTTCGTGAGCCTCGAGTGGACCAGAATATGGATATTGTTCAATGGTGGAAACTACACGAACATCGCCTTCCAAATCTAGTGCTACTGGCACGAGATTATCTTGCTGTTCCAGCAACTAGGTATACTCTTTCTATCTACATATATTTTGTCCTTACATTAAGAATATTATACAGCGTTCCATCTGAGCAAGCCTTTTCTGTAGCCGGGAACATAGTTACCAAAAAAAGAAACCGCCTCAATGCCAACACTGTTTGGCTTCTCATGCTCATCAAAGCGTGGCTTGGATTAGTTGAGTATGAGCCGGAGGAATTTGCTGAGGAATTGCTTGGGAAGGAGGGGGCTTATGAGGCAGATGGAGAGAGTGCAGCTGAAAGTGAGGACTAGGAGGCTATGATTTGTATGGATTAATTTTCAGATACTAGAATCTTATGGGCTATGGTATTGATGCACAGAAATACAGTAGACAATATTGGATATCCTATATAGAGGATAGGAAACACAATTATGACAATTGAAATGGTCGAAACTGAGCTCTGTAGTCTCAACCACATCAGCCTTGTGAAAGAAATACCAACTATGTGCAGTTAATAATAATCGAGCATCTTCAATAATACCTGAGCACCTGCTATCATACTTGAGCATCTTCGATCATACTTGAGCATCTTCAATCATACTCGAGCAGTCATCATGATCGATCACTCGATCATAATCTATCCGATCATCGATCATTCGATCATGGCTTCCTCTCGATCAGATCATAGTCGAGCATGACATCAATGATCTGCTCGATCATGCTCGTGGCCATCACTAATCACCATTCAACACTTGTCAAATAATTGGAGCCATTCATGCTCATAGTGTAGAGCAGACCTCTTAACAACTGAGGTGAATGGTTGGTATTGTACCAAAGAGAAATATATCGTTCCACAATTGCCACTTACTCCCCAAACCTTACGAATACCATAGAAGCCTACCAACACTCGCTGGGATCACAATCTCGCTGCTTAAATAAGCTTTTTGCATTTACCTCAATAGGAGTTACTGCAGGATTTCGGCAACTACCAATTCCATCGAATGTTACCATTACTGGTCGAGTCTATTATCAGTTACATGATATTACCGAAGGAAGCCAATCATTGAGATGGTTTCTATATGATGAAGAAGGTCCTCATAGAGGAGGAGCTGAACAGGGAATTCATCCTGAGTTAGTTACTATGTTTCATCAGGAACTAGTTAACAAGAATCCTTTTATCAATAACCTTCGACATTCCTTTGATTTACCTACAACTCAAAGTCATACTGTACAACTCTGAGCTACTTCAACTGGTGGAGATATCGTAGCTTTGATTCATTGCAATAATCTTTATCAAGTGAATCCGCGAAGTAGTCTGATCCAATATAATGGAAGCTTAGCATAACAAAAAATTGATATTCTTTTACCCTTTTACGAGCCACTACAATATCCGATCTTCTTTCTAGCAGGTACCTTAGGCTAGTCTCCTGAAGCTTCAATGAGTCAAATCAGATGGTATAGAGATCTTTTAACAACAGAAAGGCGATCTCAGCAATTTGGACGATTAACTGGTGAATATTTGGTTGATATGTATTTCCAAATTGAAGACAAGCGTTTGTCCTATAGTGGACGAGCTTTACAGCAACCAATGAGCCAAGTCAAAGTCTTTCAGCATTCTAATTCCGAATATCCTCATCAACCTTCTCGTTTATAACTATATTCCAAACGGGGAATTGTTCATATGGCCTCATTTCTTGGGTCTCGAGCTTGGGCAGCTTCAGAGGTTGCCGATTCATTAACACTTTGCCGAGATAAAGGCAAGCCATCATTCTTTATCACGATTACAACAAATCCAATTTGGCCGGAGATTACGGCGAGACTTGCTCAAGGTCAAACCTCCTCAGATATACACGTTATTGTTTGTCGTGTTTTTAAAGCAAGATTAGAAATGGCGATTAAAGCGATGTGAAAACATTTAGGCAAAATTGTATACCTTATTCGAGTTATTGAATTTCAAAAGCGAGGTCTTCCACATGCCCATCTCATCATAAAGGTAAGCTATATTCAAGTATTTTCAAAATCTTCTCTTTTTTCTACATATTTCTGACTAGTTAATATATTTGAATTTAAAAAAGCTACCAACACTTAATTCTAAGACATATCCTGAACTATCCTTTGATAAAATTGATCAGTTGATATCAGTACAACTACCCGACCCAGATGAGGATGCCGAATTGTATCTGATTATTTCTCGATTTAACTGACACCCAAAGACCTACCTTGACATACAGTACAGCCGATACAACAGGAATGGATCATGTATATGGGGATTTCCTAAAGACCTACAGGTATCAACTAGTTTGAACAACTATGGCCGAGTATATCATAAGCGCACTAAGGAAGAGGATTGCTATATTATGTCTTATATGCCATTTCTTAGCAGGTTGCTTGACTGCCATGTGAATGTTGATATTTGCTTTACTATTAATGTATTTATGTATCTGTACAAGTATCTTTTTAAAGGACCTGATCGAACACTCTTCAATATTATATCAGATGAATTTCATCATAAACTTGCTGATTATATTGATGCTCGATATCTCTCTGCCTCTGAAGCAGTATGGCGAATTCTTGAGTATAATATATCAAGAAAGGCACCATCAGTTAAAGTATTATCTATTCATCTTCCCGACCAGCATTTATCACAAATGTGCCGAGCGAATAATAGTCAGTCAACAGCAACCACACTTCTTCGCTATTTCACACGACCTTGAATACAAGCACTCGAAAACCTCCTCTATACTGAGTACTATGAACAATATTGTTTATACCTCATAAGCTCGAAGACTACACCAATTTCAGCAACTATTCGACCCGAAGATCGTTTAGAGATTCCTGGACAGCTATTTCCTCAACACATAATTCGAGCAAGATCCCAAGGTGAAGTTGTTGCTAGGATTTGGACTGTTCCTCCTCGTACTGGAGAACTATTCTATCTTCATGCATTGCTCTTGCAGAGGCCAGCCTTTAGCTTTCAACACCTGCGATTAGTTAGAAATACAATTCATGTTACCTTTCACAAAGCTACAGCTGCAATGGGTCTCTTTCAAAATGCCAATGAGGCACAACATGCCTTAGCTGAAACTACCGATAATTTTGCCTCTCCTCTTCAGCTGCGATTTCTTTTCTGCCAGTTACTCTTGAACTTTCCAACATATTCAATTGTCCTTTTTGATCATTATCAAGAACAATTGATAGCAGACTACTTAGATCAGTTCTCGAGTGCTGAGCCTGCAGCAGATTTAGCTCTTCGTCATCTTGAGAGTTTCTTGAAATCCCAAGGTTCAAAATTAGTTGACTTTGGCTTACCACAACCTGAGGAGCAATCGTCGTTATTACACTTTGAGCAAACTCAGTGTGCTCTTCAATTTCCTAGCTTATTAGAGAAATACCAGCATGACGAACTAATGCTCTCAAATGAGCAACACCACATATACTATTTAATTTTCAAATCCTTCTATTCACCGCCAACTGATCGAATTACAACCTGTTTTTTTCTCGAAGGCAAGGCTGGTCAGGGTAAGAGTTTTACAGCTAGTGTTATAGTTAATAGGCTTCGTAGTGAGGGGCATATTGTCTTAGTTGTTGGCTCTACTGCATTAAGTGTGGTACAGTACGAGAGAGGACGAATAGCACATTGTGCATTTGGGATTCCTGTTACCAAGGTAAGATACCTATTTAGAAATATATACTACAATAATTAGTATAATTACTAATATACTATTGATTATTTATAGAATTATATGGAGTTGCAGTCACGAATTAGACCCTATTCAGAGCATGCGAGATTTCTGAAAAAGTGTAGAAATCATATTCTGGGAAGAGCTACCTATTTCGAATCGAGCAGCAATTCAGTGTACAAATTCTCTTTTACAGCTTCTAATGGCGAATTTAAAACCATTTGGTGGAATGATAGTGGTTCGACTAGGTGACCTTTGGCAAGTAGCACCAGTTGTAAGAAATGGTAGACCAACAGCATCTCTGGACGCCTTGATTCGGTCATCATCACTATAGAAGCACTTACTTATACTCCGGCTGCATCAACCAGTTCGTAATGCTCAGGATCCTGTTTACTCTAAATGGGTTGATACGATTGGCGAGGATACTCTAACTGATTCTCCAATTATGTTGCCACCTATCCGAAGAATTAGTACCTATGAAGAAATTGCTGACTTCCCTTTCCCAGACTCGATACTTCTCTCCCCACAAAATATTTATCAAAGGTCATTCCTAAGTCCTTTAAATACTTATGTTGATGAATTTAACCTTCAAATGCTGGAGAAAATACCATTCGTTAGAGGTAAGAAATTCCGAATTTCAAATTATTACTTGCTTTTCAGTTTTAGTAGTATTTATTAAGAAAGATATCTATATTAATTATCGGTAAGAGTAATAAGACTAACTTGAATATAATCACGATAGAGAAAAAGTACTTTAGCTATGATAGCATAAAGGATGGTGATAGTACAGAGAATATCAGTCAAGAAGAATAATCGAATTCCGGTCTACAAGGTCAGGTTTCAACTCCTGAATTTCTCCATGAAATTCATGAACCTGGAGTACCACCACATGAGCTTCGTTTAAAGGAGTCAGCAATTTGTGCTATAATGAGAAACCTGTTACTCAAGGAGGAACTAGTTAAAAATGCACGAGTAATTATAAAAAAACTTTTGGAAAATGTTATTGAAGTGGAGCTAGTTGGGGCCGAAATAGGAGGAACAAGCAGGAAAAAACCATACTACCTTCCAGGAATCATATTTGGATTTCAGCCTAGATTTTGCACGTGAATTATGTAACGAAAGCAGTTTCGTCTTCGTCTAGCATATGCAACTACATTCAATAGCTGTCAAGGTTTAACATTAGATCGTGCAGTTATTGGTTTACGTGTGCCACCTTTTGCTCATGGACAACTGTATACTAGCATTTCAAGAGTACGATGGCCGGATCACATTTGCTCATTTTTTAACGACAATAATGAGGAAGGACAAACAAGTAATATTGTCTATCGTGATTTACTTCTATCGGACTTAGATATATTTAAATAAGTATAGTTAACCTTATTATTTGATAAACTATATAGACTAGCCTTTTTTTTTCATATAAGATCTCTTATTTTTATATAAAAATACATTTCAAAATCTTAATTCAATTTTATTTCTTTTTTATACTTGTTATGAAATTGTATTCCAGAGAAAGTTATTTATTAACATATAATTTTTTATTTACTATACTATACCTTAAAGCTAATAGTTTCTCATATAATATTCTATTTAATATTAATTGTTATTGTTAGTAATTGTGGGCTATGGTTGTCATGTATGGTTGCCATGTGCTATATTCCTACTCCTCTATTTTCTTTCTCGCTTCTTCTCCTTCTCCTCTATTTTCCTCTTGCACCCTTGACTTATAGTGCAAATTGAATCAAACCGGGACCTCAAAAGTGGTAAACACAATGTGGAATTAGTCAACAGTAACACCAAAATTGAAGGAAAAAAAACCACAGGGAGGTAGACAATGCTGGGCAGAAGAAGCTGGTTGTTTTTATTTTAGAATTAAAAAGTTCTATGAGAGGTAATTCAAGATCAAAGTGGAGAAATTTTAGTGAGAGTGAAACTAAGTACCAATTATACATAGAGCAAGTTGAAAAAAACATAGAGGGAAAAAGGGTGGAGGGGATGATTATGTAATAGAAAAAGAAAAATTATGGAAAGAAAATAAAGAATACAATAGTGAATTGGTGGAAGAGTAACTAAAGAAATACGTATCAATCTGGTTAAATGCAGCTTACTCACCTGTGATTTAATCAAGAGCACCTATTAGTTAAAACCAAAATGGCATGTCTCAGCCACGCAAATAAGAAGAAGTGTCAAGCTGGCTCTCAGGCAGGATGTCCAGGTAAGCCAGCATGTATGCCTAAATTACCAATACAAGAAGCTGGTCAGGCAACACCCAGTATACATGTAGGGGAGGCACATGAGCAAGGTATAGAAGAGGAGGAAGAGGAGACAGAGGTGCTGGTGGGCACGGTAACTCCTAAGAGAGACCAATTAGTAAGTTGTTAAAACCTGTTTAAAATATTTATAAAAAAGAATTTTTCTAATAAGTTTGGTGATACTCGCAGGTGGCTAAATTGGATAGAAAGAGGCAGCTATTAAAGAGTACCCTTTGGTGACAAAAGAAAAAGGAGTAAGAGAAGCAGTGCTTGGTCCAAACAGTTGTTGAGCGAATCTCAATTCAAGAGTCAGAAGATATTGATAACCTGGTGGAAGAGAAGTGGCCCAGAGTAAAGAAGGAAATAAGAGCTGTTGTGTTGAAAAAAGGTATAGTTTTCAATAATTGTGTATATTAAATTAATTATCGTTGAATTGAGTTAATAATTGTTAAATATTAGGAGAAATAGATTTACGCAAGGCTTTAAGCCTTAAAAGAAAAAGTGCAAATGGTATTCAGGATCTAGAAAGACATTATCAAGTCCTGCAGTTCATAAACTGGTAGTTAAAGTGTCCTGAGCTTTCAAGAAAGATAGCAGCTCTTAATACAGCTATTGGTTGGGGCCGCAGTAAGCATGCCACTATGAGTATTATTCACTGGGAAAAGACTTGGATTCAGACTTGAGTAATTGAATCAAGTCAAAGAGGCAAGCATGCAAAATCACAAAGTAAGCTCAATGATGAGGGAACATTGGTTGCAGTTTGAGAATATTTGGAAGGTGTTGGAGAAGGTATATTCACTCTGAATTAGCTTCATAATAATAATTCACTAATAGGAAATGGAAATAGGTATTTCTGGAAAAGGACTTACCATAGCAGTCACAAAATACTAGGCAACTTGAACAACCCAGCAGGTTGCAGAGACATGAGTCTCTTGTATCTACAATGCTCTCATTGAGAAGTATACTAGAAACAGGTATAGTATAACTGCTAGTGTAGCTGTAAGCTGGTTGAAAAAGTGGAGATTGCATTGGAAAGAGGTTCAAAAAGCAGTATATATTAATGGTCATAAGAAGCAAGAGGTAATTGACTATTACCAATATCTGTTCCTTCCGTACTAGAAGGAACTTTACCCCCAAATGCCTAAGTGACTGCCAACTGGCGAGTTGGATCAAACTCCTCTTCCTTTTGGTCAATCGCTAGTCATACCTTGTACTCACAATGGGTGTACCTTTTGCTCAAACGATGCAGTCCACCGTAGGTGGATTCATAAGAATAAGCATCTGATTTGAAAGAGGCAACGTGATTAAGGCCTTATGGTATCTGCCTTTGTCCTTTCCTGCAGTCGTCTAGAACTTCCTCCAACTATACCCCTGCAAGATTTCCTACAAAGTTATAATAAAGAACCCCTACCACCCATTAATCTTAATCTAAGACAAGCAACTGAATATATAAAAGTGGGAAAGGACTCTTAGTTTAAGTGTGAGGACTTGATAAATCAAGTATTAAATATTGTAATCCCAATATTTCAGACCACATTTCCTAAAGTACAAGGTCTTTTCCTATTGGATCATGCAACCTCACATACGGCATATGCAGTGAATGCTCTCCACTCTTCACAAATGAATATGGATCCTAGTAGAAAACAACCTGATACGTAAGATGGTTGGTATTATACTCCTGATCCAGTTACCTTCCTTATTCAACAGAGGAGCTTTGATGAGGATGATTTGTCTATACCTCAAAAATGGTGAGGAATGCTAAAAAGATATCAGAGAGTTCTTGTAAGGATCACCCTTCGGATGGTTACTTCTTGGCAATAGAGAATGATACTTTTCTTTTTCTTTCTTCTTTTCTTCTTACAATAGTAGAAGGCCTATGCCTATATTAACGACAGTATAAAACCTTTGTCTTATACCGGGAATGCCTATCGTGAACTTTCTCTAACTCATCTTCGTGCAGAGCTTTCATGCTGTAATAATAATAAAGGTTGTGACAATGATAAAGAGCGTAAAGGTGTTATATATTTATTAAAGTAATAAGAAGGAAAAGTACTTCGAACAAAACATGAAGAGCCTATCCTCCTTAGCCATACCTGCCTCCTTATATAGTGCTCTTCCCACTACAAGTCATGTGATATCACAGATCGTTGAATGGCTTAATCTGCTTCAACCAACTGAG
>NW_003299091.1:662036-663516 GCF_000151645.1 Tuber melanosporum | reverse complement strand
ACTAAGAAAATAAAGTAGTAACCGTTCAACCAGGTATATTGAAATACTATCTGTTGAAGTCTGCCTCTTCCATGATGGAATCAGTCGGTCTTTAAATACATAAATCTGTTCACCTCTAGCATGAACAGAACTTAATCAATGATATCAAGCGATATACTTTGGTAAAACTATTTAAGTATCAACAACAATACTTAAAACAAAATATAAAACAAAACAAAGTATCAAATGATACTTAAAACAAATCAAGTATCAAAGCCATACATAAAACAAAAGATAAAACATAACCAAGTATCAAACGATACTTAAAACAAACCAAGTATTGAAGTAATACTTAAAACAAAACATAAAACAAAACCAATAACTGAGTACCCATACCTGTTACATTCCCCAAAACAAAACAACTGTTTAAGCAAACAAAACCTAATAATTGTCAAAAGCAGAGTATGAGAAACTAAAAGCTTCTGTATCTACTATGAATTCTTTATCATAAGTGTCACACCAGGGACAAGAAGAAATCCTAAGAAAACATCAAGACTTAAAGAAATGCAGGTCATAGTAGTCACCAATACTAGATTCATGCTGTCTATCTACCCTAGCATTATTGTAATCAGGACAGTAGTTTATCCAGAGGATGGCAAAGTAGGCTTTAGGTTGGATAACATCATGGTTTAGCAACAGTCTACCAAGCTCTTGTCGCTACGCTACATTAAATTCCACATAGTTTAACATCGTTATGGTATTCGGATAGTGAATAGTGATTAGATGAGGTTGTCCAGGACTTGTTCTATAGCTTAATTTTCCTCATCACTGCTTTCAAATTCCGGCTTAAAATATAGTGCCTACAACCTATCCCTAGTCTCAAGTTCGACCTGCAATCTCTCGGTTTCTGGCATTGTGGTATCCTGCACATCATGATATAGTTGATCATTAGTGGGAGAGAATGATTTGGCCTGTTGGCTTCTCACTATTCGTTCACCATATCCATGGCATACTCCAGTCCTTCTAGTTTTTCCCAGCTGTTTTCGCTCATATGGTATCCTTTCTATTTGACTAGGAACTGATCATTCCTATCCCAAAGGTGGTGGTCCCAGATTTCTTCAACTTCCTATTCATGATTCTTATCGATGATTATAGGTGCAGGTAAAGAGTGGATTCTTCCAGGGAACTGGGAGTCGTCATTAGAGTAGAATTGTTTAACATCTGAGTAGTGGAAAACAGGCAGTATTGCGGTGATACATGTATTCATACATTTTGACAGTATAGTTTTCCATATGCTCATCAAAGAATAAGACCTTGAAGGGTCCTTGCCATCGGGGTTGCAGTTTTTTGCTGCATCTAATATTGGTAATAAACATGTTTCCAGACACCATAAGCATATCACCTGGTGGAATAGGAGCATGCTTGCGTCATGGCTTCTGGATGGTAGTTGTACTCTGGAATTGGGCAGTCATAACAGCTGAGAATGCATCATTCCGGATAG
>NW_003299091.1:651463-661743 GCF_000151645.1 Tuber melanosporum | reverse complement strand
ACAGAGATCAGCATTACTGACAATAGACAATGGGTATCTATTGGGGGTAAATAGCTATTGCTGGAGGTTATTTCTGGTGTCCTTGGAGGAGTCGGTAACCTTCTTTGGTATGAGTTATGTGTATGCAGAAAAACAATGATCCATAGCTACCAAGATAGTATCATATCTGGTAGACTTGTTGAATAGTCCAGCGAAATCGATAGCAAAGAATTCGAATATTTTGTAAGGTAATTGGAGCATCTAGGCCTTTCCTTCAGGTAGTTGTGTTCGTTTCATATTTGCCTGACAGTATTCAAATTGCTTGAAAAAATCATGGAATTTCTTTCTCATTTTGGGCTAGTAAACATATTCTGAGGCATATTGGAGTAAGCAGTCGGCACTATGGTGCACTTTGCTTTGGATTTCAGTAATAACATATTCTCTAATGGTCATTCCATTGAACATATGGCCTTTCCAGATATACAAGCAATATTCACCATATTGAGTGCTGGTATAGACCATTCCATTGGATATGTTATTTGGGGCAAGATCTCCACATCAGGAGCTGTCCATAGCTTTGAAATAGATTGAGTCCTGGCAGTATCCTGCTATCATCTGGCTTCGGAAGGATAAGTTTAATTCCTCCATAGTTGATCTGATATCTCACTCATTTTCAATAAGGAATTCTCTTGTTGGCTCGACATGGTTATCTTCTTCTTCAAATATCTTATAGTGCTGTCGGCGATGTTCAGAAGTCATTGGTGGTATGATAGTGATGACAGTTTCATTATTGTATACTAGGAACGGTCTGCCAAATAGTAGTCATGAGTCTCTTTATGGGAAGTGAGGATAGCGGTGCTGATTGTGAAGGATGCAGGTAGGACCTTGCTTGTAGATAGGATACTGCTTTTTCGAGTTCTTAAAGACCATGATGTCATCTTGGAGCTGGATTAAGGGTAAGGAGCGGGTGGATCGATTCATCATCAACGTCGTCTATCATTTGTTGTTGTTCTTCTTCAGCAGTACCATAGCTGGCCCCTTTGGAGTCCTCACCAGGGGCATATTATGGTTGTTGGTATTTGTTGCCAAATTTAATTTCAGTCTGGCACAAGGGACAAGTATCAAGATAACAGTAGAACCAGTGGAGTGAACTTTGTTCAAGTTCATGAGAAGGTTTACTGCTGAGGGTGCAATTATCTTCCTATTTATTGTAATATACTTTCCGCATTCTGTTTCTACTGATCTGTACAATCTTGTCCAGAAAGTAAGGATACTCAGGCGAAGCAACCGCCTAACACATCCACCCTCGCTTTCCATCTACCCCCACGGCTCCACCATCTGCCTGGAGAACAAAGCAAAGATTGGAATCAAGAGATTTATGCCTTATATAAGCATATAGATATGGGGTATAATAAAATTTCAAAGGCTTTTGGAGTCTCTAAGGCAACTGTTTAAAAGGTTGTGACTAGAGCCAAAGAAAGAGGTGGATATACCCACTATGCTTCCAAGCCTGGCCATCTAACAAAGATTACCAATGCTAAAAGAAGAGTACTAGAGGCTATTATCAATGCCGAGCCTCATTTAGTGTTACATGAAATCACCAAAAAAGCGAATATTGGTCTTGGCAAGTCCACTATAGATAAAATCATATCAGATGCTGGTTTTAAGGTTTTGATATGAAGGAAAAAGCCTTTTGAGAGGAAAGGACAGAAGGAGAAGAAAAAGGAGTTTGTTAGGAGAAGGACGAATTGGAGGAGGGCATGGAATTGGGTAGTCTTTGTTGATGAAGCTACAATTATCTACGATCCAAATCCAACAGGAAGAAAGATCAGTATAAGAGCTGGTGAAGAGTTGGAAGGAAAAAAGCTTCATGCCTAGCTTTAAGTCAGAAAGGACTAGTATTGGGGTCTATGCTGCAATAATGAAGGGTGGCAGGACTGAGTTAATTCTTGTGAGGAAGAGGACTGAGGAGGAAAGGACTAGTAAAAGGGATAGACTTAGCCTTAATTCCCACTAATATGCAACTGAGATCCACCAGCCTTACCTCATCCCTTTTATAGAAGTTCTTGATAGACCTTCTAATGACATCTACCTAGCTGCAGATAATGCCTCATAGTATGGTAGTGCAGAAAATCAGAAATTGCACTCAGACTCTGGTTATCAGAAAGTACCTTTACTACCAAACTCCCCAGATCTCAATCCAATTGAGAATTCTTAGGCACTTCTCAAAAGAGCCCTCAGAAAGCGATTCTCCAGGTTGGAAAGAAGGCCTCACAGTGCTGTTGAATTATTTCTGGCAGCAAAGAAAGAGTAGGATTTAATGCCTCCGGAGACATTAGATTGGTGGATAGTTAAAATGGTAGAGAGAATTCAGACTGTATTGGATGCAGAAAAAGGTCATACAAAGCAGTAGTAGGATATTTTGAAAGCCGATTGTATCTACTTTCAGTTTGCTTTTAATTGAGTTTGTGTTTACTTTTATTTTTATTTTTATTTTTTATTTTTTTATTTTCTATGTTTGATTTCATCAAGGGTAGTGGTTGTGGTTACCATGGAGGCGTATTAATACTTTCCTGACACGACTGTACATGGTATAAGAGGAAGGAGCAGAGGGAGGAGTACTACTGGCTGTAGCCAATGTTGGTTCTTGTTCATAGGAGGTGTCGTCAGTACTATCTTCACTTTGTCTTGTATGGTCATAAACAAGAGGGAGGACTGTAAGCGCTTGGTTTTCATAAAGCTGGGAGAGAGTATCAGCTAAATAGTTGGTTCTTTCAGGGGTATAGATGATTTTTGCATCGTATTTGCAGATTTCTCCTGTCTATCATATTCTTCTCCTTCCAGAGCTCTTTTCAGTCGTTAGAGTAGTGAGAGGTTGGTGGTCAGTAACTATGGTGAAGGTATTTGTAACTGGTATGGGTACTTGGTTATTGGTTTTATTTTATGTTTTGTTTTAAGTATCGCTTTGATACTTGGTTATGTTTTATATTTTATTTTAAGTATCGCTTTAATTCTTGGTTTGTTTTAAGTATTGTTTGATACTTGTTTTTGTTTTATGTTTTGTTTTAAGTATTTTTTTGATACTTTAAGTTGTTTTACCAAAGTGTATCACTTAATACCTTTGATTAGTTTTGTTCATGCTAGACATCAACAAATTTGTGTATTTAAAGACAGTCTGATCCCACTATGGAAAAGGCAGACTTTGACAGACAGTATTTCAATATTCATGGTTGTACAGTTACTTCTTTATTTTCTCACTACACCTACGAAGCCTGCTTTAGTTCTCAGCTCTCGCCTCCTATCAGGTAGAGCAGGTCAACTACCAACTACTGTACCTATTACCAATAACATGATTAGCACTTTGCAAATACCTTACAGCATTGCCCATCAAGATGTGATTGAAAGTGGTAACAGCATTGATCACTGTAAGGGCTTTCTTGTCTGTAGTCCTATAGTTTATATGTGAATTAGTGAACTTCCTACTGTGTAATGCCACCAGTCTTACTATTTTATGCGAAGGTCCTGGTCCAACCCATGCTCCAATTCCAACATCTAATACATCAGTATTTAATCAGATTGGTTCTGGATTGTTGTAGTCAATAGGCCGTACAATATTGGGATTCTTGATTAATTTCTTTATGTTAGTAAAGGCTTGGTTATGAGTGTGGGTCTAAATAATTTCTGTATTACGGGTAAGGTCTGTGAGTGATGTAGTCACAGTGGTGTAGTGTGGTAGAAACTGTGAGATATAGTTGACCAGTCCTTGGAATTGCATAAGTTCCTTCCGATTTCAGAGTGTTGTCTATTCTGTTAAACAGGATATCTTTCCAGGGGCAACATGTATTCCTTCATTATCTATTACATGTCCCAGAATATCGAACTTACAGGCAAACAGGATTGCTTTGGTTTGGCTAGTGTAGAATTTAGCTTTCCTTAGCTTGGTGCATACTAAGCTTATATGTTATGCATGCTCTGCTTCGGAGTTTGAGAAAATGACGATATCGTCCACCTATACTCATACAAAATGATATAGGTATTCGCTTAGTAGGTTTTCCATAATTCGCATGAAGGTGGCTGGCACATTCATGTCTTCTTGTAGCATGACTCAGCTAATAAAATTTCTGAAGAGTGTTTTGAAACTGCTATTGCATTCTGGTTCTGGATCTAATCTTGTTTGGAAATAGGCATCGCTTAGGTCAATCTTGTTTCGGAACCTAGCCTGTCCTACTGCATTCAGGCTCTGAGTTGGGTTTGTGATAGTGGAACTGTCCATAACCGTGTTTTCATTTCATAGTTTGAGTGCAACCAAGTGGCGGATTCTTTTGCTGTCTGCTTTAAGTTGGACAAACATTGGTGTGGCACCTGGTGTTTCTGCTCAGTAGATGACTAGTCTTCTCTGTTACTGATTTACCCTGTCACATAGTGGGTTTTTGTATGCGTCAGGGATGCAGTAGGTTGGTTGGTTTTTTAGATTAGAGGGGTCTTGTAGGCAGATGTGGTGGTTTACTTACCTCATAGGTGGTAGTTCTTCTGGGATCTGGTCAGGGAAAATATCAGAGTACTCATTCAATAGGCATTGGGTGGTTGCTTCACAGACTGCGGCTCAGTATGCTCCCCTCGTTGGTTTGCATGAGACTCTGACCTTCTAGTGCGAGAAATCGATGGTAAATTCCCCACATCTGATTATAGCCTTATGGTAGTTGAGAAATGGCATTCCAATCAGGGCATCATATTTGTCTAGGTTTCCTACCAGCATCTCTTAAGGGGGTAAGGTAGCGGAACCAAGCTGGAAAGTTGAGGTACATGTCTTACGACTTGTGGATTGTGATCCTTTTACTGCCATATTGACTGGCATGGGCTGGTTGAGGTCTCGAGTTGGGAGTCCATGGACAGAGAGAAGGCATTACTGATCAAGTCTCTTCCAATTACACCAATATCGAACAAAACTCACACCTTCTGTCTATTGATTAGGATAGTACGATCAATAGTGGTGTGAGGTTTGAAAGTACCTAGTGGTCAGATACTATGGCATTCCACGTCAATATATCCAATGTGGATTTCCTCATACTCACTGGATTAGGCATCATTACTATCACTTTTGATGTTATTGGTGGATGACTCTTGTTTGATAGCTTTTCCTTTTCCCTTCTTGGTAGGGCAATTCTTGGCCATATATGCGGTCTTTCCACATCCAAAGCATTCTCCCTTCTGGCGTCTCGATTCCTTGGTGGACTTTGCTTTCTTCTTGAAAACTCGGAGTGTTTCTCCCTCGGAGTTGTTAGAGGGCTTGTGTTTGGGTTGACTATTACTGTTCGAGGGTAGCTGTATCTTGTGTGCCTTGGCTTCATAACGTATAGTATCCTTTCATTCAGCCTTTTTTATTAAAGTTTCCATGTTATTATCATCTTTTTCAAGTGGTTCCTCTTCTTGTCTGAGGGTAGGATACCTGGCATCATAGAATCGTCACTTCAGGATATAGCTAGATATGCTTCCTGTCTTTTTTTGACCCCTATATATTTAAGAGCTCTGCAGCTATATCAGTCATTCTCTTGACATGTGTTCCGGTAACTTGCTGAAGCTCGTTGAATTTCCTGCATAATAAGTCATTTGTGATAGAGGATTGGAAACAATGTTAGAGGTATTCAAGTACTGTTATTGCTCTTAATTTTGGGTTTCTGCCATATTCCTTGTAGCATTAGTGGTAAGCCTCTGTTGCTTTTCCTTCACAGAATGCTCCTATGTATAATCCTGATATAGGCTTTTCTGCATCTACTTTCTTTAAGAGGAGATAGTACGATAGTGATGTTGCCCATCGATCAAAGTCTTCTGATTGGAGGTCTTTCCCCTCTCCTTTGAACTGGGGTTCTAGGTGGAGCTTGAGTCCATGTATGTTAGGTAATTCGAGGCTTCTTCTTCGTCTTGTCTTGCCCTTGATTTTCCACCTCTAGAAGGTCCTCCCCCTCCGGTGCTAGCCATATCTGATTCACTACCAGACCCTGAGTTGTTCTGTGGGTGGAATGTAGGTTTCCTTCCTGGCATAGGGGGATTTCTCATGGACATTGTGTGGCTTCCATTTTCGCAGCTTCTTCAGGCTCTTTAGCAGAGCATCAGTATTCTATCATTTGTGAATGCTCTTTCTGTGGGATTCACTTCTGACTTCCTGTCGTCAATAATGCTTTATTGGGATTAAAATGAAGCTAAATGTGCTGTGATTCTTACGCTTCTCTCTGCTAGCATTCTGAGGTGGATGTTGATAGGTTGATCAGGCATAAATCCAATGACCGGTTCTTAACCACTTGCTGAGGTTCAAAAATGTAATGTATTTATAAGGTGCTAATCACATTATTGAGGATAGGTATGATAGTTGGTAGATGGCATGCTCTACCAGAGACGAGGCGAGAGTTGAGAACTAAAAGAGGCTTTGAGTGTGTACCGAGAAAATAAAGAAGTAACCCTTCAACCAAGTATATTGAGATACTGTCTGTCGAAGTCTGCCTCTTCCATCATGGAATCGGGGGGTCTTTAAATACATAGATCTGTTCATGTTTATTATAAATGAAACTTAATCAAAGGTATTAAGTGATACACTTTGGTAAAACTATTTAAGTATCAAAACAATACTTAAATCAAAACATAAAACAAAACCAAGTATCAAACAATACTTAAAACAAACCAAGTATCAAAGCGATACTTAAAACAAAGCATAAAACAAAACTAAGTATCAAACGATACTTAAAGCAAAACATAAAACAAAACCAATAACCCAATACCGATACTGATTACACATAAGGCATACTTATAAGGCATACTTGCCAGGTGCACATCCCATGACTCATTATCCAGTCATGTGCGAAACAACAAATCATAACATAACAGGTCATGTGACCTAAATAGTTCATATAGACGAAACAATAACATACCTATGACTCATAATCATGAGTCATGTGAAAACCTTTTCCTTACCAAGCCACCTTCATGACATTTGGTCCTCTTCCTCTAAGCTTGAGTTCCATCAGGCTATTCTCCTAGCTTCAATTGTGTTGAAAGATTGAATGATCAGATGGTCTCTCTCATGCAGATTAATGCTCTTGCATTCAACCTCGCTCTTCCTCCTCCACTGGTGGGCTCTCTGAGGCTATTTATCCTACAGGCAGGCAAGTCATAACTATACGAGTGGCATCATAGAATTAAACAACTATACAAAAAATCAACAAAGTTGACACCTAAACATAATCTGCCAAGTTCACGCGGTAATGACAGACTCTGTAACGTTTTCGCAAGGTGCTAATCATATTATCGGTAAAAGATACGATAGTTGGCAAGTGGCCTACTCTTCCAGAGAGGAGGCGAGAGCTGAGAACTAAAGGAGGCTTTGAGGGTGTACTGAGGAACAAAGAAGTAACTGTTCAACCATGTATATTGAAATACTGTCTGTCGAAGTCTGCCTTTTCTATCGTAGAAATAGGCGGTCTTTAAATACACAATTCTGTTCATTTCTAGAATGAATGAAACTAATCAAAGGTATCAATCGATACACTTTAGTGAAACTAATTTAAGTATCAAAGTGATACTTAAAACAAAACATAAAACAAAACCAAGTATCAAAGCGATACTTAAAAGATAAAACAAAACCAAGTATCAAAGCGATACTTAAAACATAAAACAAAACCAAGTATCATAGCGATACTTAAAACAAACCAAGTATCAAAGCGATACTTAAAACATAAAACAAAACCAAGTATCAAAGCGATACTTAAAACATAAAACAAAACCAAGTATCAAAGCGATACTTAAAACAAAACATAAAACAAAACCAAGCATCAAAGCGATACTTAAAACATATCCTAAAATAAAACCAATAACCAAGTACCCATACCGGTTACAGACTCATACTTGTAATCCCCTCAAAGTTCTATCGTAATCAATGACATAACCAGTTCATGTCAGGAAGGCCACATAACACGCATTGGTCAAAAACAACACCTCTCCTCACCAGTGCGTTTCCTATTTCCATCTAGAACCTAATGTTCTAGTCTTTCTTCTTCCTTAAAACTACTGCTTGATCTGCTATGCCTAAGCCTAGGCAAAGTCTCCGAAATGCAGGTAGTGGGAGAGCCTTAGTGAGAATATCGGCTGCCATCTGTTCCCTGGGTCAATACGTAAGCTGAACTTTCGCAGTTTCGACATATTAACGAACAAAGTGATACTGAATATCAATGTGTTTCATTCTCGCATGAAATTCGCGCTGCTTTGCTAGTGCGATAGCACCTTGATTGTCCATTGCAATTTCCCTGACTTCTGCTTGTTATGTCCATGCACCAACATCGTGAAGTAGACCTTGTAGCTAAATAGATTCCATGACTCCCTGCGTGACAGTCATATATTCTGCCTCCGTTGAGGACAGCGCAACTGTTGTCTGCTTGCGGCTATTCCAGCTCACTGCTGCAGCACATAGTAGAATTGCGTACCCTCCCATGCATCTTCTGTCATCTCCAGATCCCCAGTCCGCATCTGTGAATCTAATTCCCGTAAAGCCCACAATTCAGTGTCCCTGTGAGGTACCTGAATATTCTCTTTACTGCTGTCCCATGTACAGCTTCTGGATTCGAAGCGTACTGACTGACTTTGCCAGCTGCATAGGCAATATTGGGCCTGGATCCAAGCATCACATACATGAGTGATCTTACCACCGATTGATAACTCTGAACATCAGCTGCCGTAGTATTAATCGCTTCATCACTCTTCTTCAAATGAACTGCTGGATCTGCTGGACTGGATGCTGGATTACAATTGCTCATTCCATGAGCTAAGAGAATGCTATCAACATACTTACTTTGGGAGAGATGCAGGGTGTGTGCTCTCCGGTTTCTTTCAATCTTCAATCCTAAGAACGACTTGAGTACTCCAAGATTTGTCATCTCAATCTCAGATTCCAGGATCCCTTGGATCTATTGTATCATTGCTCTGTTCGGAGTTGCTAAGAGCAGATTGTCCACATAGAGCCACAAGACAACTCGCTTCTTCTCCTGGATAAATAAACTGTGATCAAAATCGCTTCTACAGAAGCCATGAGTCCGGAACAATTGGTAGATTCTAGCATACCACATTCTTGGTGACTGCTTCAAGCCGTATATTGCTTTGTGTACACGACATGCTGTTGGAGTGTTGTACTCCGATACCTTACTACTATTAGGTACCTCAAGTCCCTCTGGGATTTCCATGTAAACAGTTTCACTCAGTTCACTATTTAGGAATGCGGTCTTGATATCCATTCCCTCAATTTCCCAGTCATTTCTACAACATAAGGTAAGGACGGTCCTTATAGTTGTAAATTTCACTACCGGTGTGAATGTCTCCTGGTAATCAATACCTGCTCGCGGACTGTGCCGTTTTGCTACAAGACGTGCCTTGTACCGTCGGTCTTCCTTTTTCTTAAACAGCTATCGATATCCAATCGCTTTACCGTTAGCCGAAAGCCGTTCTAACTCCCACGTGTTATTCCATGCCAGCGATGATACTTCTGATTCCCATAACCTTTTCCATTTTTCTCTCTCTTTGCAGTTCAACGCCTTGGTCAAGGTCTGAGGCTCTCTTTCTTTGAAACAGACCATGAGTACTATATTTTCAGACGTCCTAAAATGCATGACTGGCTTTCAATTCCAGTGGGACCTGCATGTCCCCTGTGTTCCTGAATCTGCATTCTGCTTGCACCGCCCTCCTCCAGATCCTGGATTTTCTTGACATAGTGGCCAGACATGTATCTCGTTACGTAGTCTACTGTCAGTATGATCTGACTCTGTTGCTGGTATAACTGGATCCAAGGGCTCAAACATCCCTTCAGGTATATTATTCTTGGGTGCATCTTGACGGACTGGAATTACATTCCAATTGGGGTTAACCTCTAAGTATTGACCTTCTTGTTCTGTTACCGATGAGGCCTCATCTATAATCACATCTCTAGATGAGACTACCAATTTTCTTATGGGATCCTATAGGCGATATGTCTTAGATCCTGAATCTTCCTCAGATCCTACGAGAATACCATTAACTGATTTGGGGTCTAACATTCGATGTTTCTCTCTAGGTATAAGAACCCAGGTTGTTGATCTGAAAATAAGCAAATATCAGATCCCAGGTTTCCTCCCAATCCAATGCTCTGGAGGAGAAATACTACTGTGACTCCGTGAGGGGAGACGATTGTGTACGTGTGCTGTAGCAAGTACTGCATAACCCTAAAACTCCTGTCCTAATCCTGAATCTTGTAATCTGTCTCCCGACGAAGCGCGATCTTATGGAAGCGC
>NW_003299091.1:643063-651268 GCF_000151645.1 Tuber melanosporum | reverse complement strand
CATCCAAACACTGCTTAAATTGCCGATTCTTATATTCTCCACCGCTATTTGTATATAGGACCTTAATTGTCTTTCCCATTATCTTTTCTGCCATCACCTTATATTCTCAGAAGGCTGACAATGCCTGGTTCTTAGAGTGTAACAAAGTAACACAAACTCTTCCACTTTTTTCATTTGTGAAGGTAACCAAATATCTTTTACTATCTATGCTTGCAGTCGGTATAGGACCACATATATCTGAATGAATAATATCCAATATTCCTTCAGCCTTCTCCCATATCCCTGTGCTTGGTTCCTTATACTGTCACCCTCTTGCACAAATACCACAGATCACTCTACCAGGTATGTGTTTACCACAAATTTGCATGTCTTTTACTTGTGTTGTAATATCCTGTACTGATATTGAGTCTAGCATCCTATGGCAAAGTCTACCCTACCATATTTCCAATGTCGCTTTCGGGGACTAGTTTGTGGACAGGCCTATATTGGCACTGTCACCTGGGACTTCTTCTAGAGCTTGGCTTGCTCTTCCTACATGGTATAGGCTTCCATTTCTGTATCCCAATACAGTACTTCTGATCCCATCACTGACTATACAAGTCCCCTTTTGGAATTCTACGATATATCCCGCATCTACCATGTGTGATACTGATATCAAGTTCCCTCCGATTTCTGGCACATGTCAGACCTCGCTTAAGGTAATCTCACCAATTTGTATTATTACAATGACATTTTCCTGGCCCTCTACTCGAACCTTCTTGCCATCTGCAATCGTGATTGCACGTTTGCTGCTTACAGCTTTGAAGTTGATAAACTGTCTTCTGTCACCGCAAAGACGTTGACTCACGCCAGTGTCAATAATCCACTCTCTAGCTAGATTGTGCCTTGGGCCTCATGCTAAAAAAGTGAAACTACCATATTCATTTTGAGGACCTGATATTTCTTTTTCTGACTTTCTTTTAAAACAGTCCCGCTTCCAACGTCCTGCCCTTTCACAATGAAAGCATCTTGTATCTACCTTTCTCTAGGATACCCTAGGGCCACCATGGCCACTGGAACTGTGCCCTGTCTTCTTTTTCGCATGATACCACTGACTTGTGGCACCGTGACCACCCCTCTCTCAGTCAGATCCCGTGAAACCTCCACAACATGACTGGCATTCCTCTTTTCTGGGTACTCTACATACCGTAAATGCAGTCTGGTTGGTGGGACTGCAACCTGGCACCCCTCGAGCTACTTGTACAATCTGTCGCCATCCTGCCTCTTGGAGGAGCCTTGCTGCTATACTATCAAACGTGACAGAATCCCCACCAGAATGCAATGCCATTACTAATGACTCATAGGACTCTGGTAAACTGAGTATAAGAATTGTTACCAACTCGCTAGCAGCGATCCCTGTCTCTCCTGCCAAAATATTGTGTAGTTGGTCGGCAACTTCACGAAACCCTTTGAGATCCTGGGCCATATCATCTCCCTCGGACATTCTCAATGCCCAAAGCCTTTAGATCAATATGATCCTCCCATTGATACCAATATCGTGGTGCACCTTCTTAAGTGCTATCCATGCCTCTCTGGCAGTCGTTGCATTCTGAATATGTGGGATCTAGAAATCCTTTTTATTAAGAGTGATAATAGTGAATACCTGATCATCCTGTGTCGTACTGGTAGCCTTATCCTCAACAGCAGGTAAGAGTGCTTTCTCCTTTAGGATTCGGACAATCCTAAATCGCCAAACCTTGTAATTGCTTTTTCCAGTTGCCATAGATACATGTAACTTCTCAATGGATTGTGTCAGTGAGGTTTTGTTTCAATTGGACTTTTTGCCAGCTGTACTGGCCCTGGTAGCACGACTTGATGGCTTGGACATCTCACTTTGATCGCGTTGGTAATCCTATTCTCCTGAGATCAAACAATACAATTATAATTGATAGAGTACTAGGCAGGGCTCATAATCTGTTGAAAAATTGAACGATTAGATGGTCTCTCTCATGCAGATTAATCCTCTTACATTTAACCTCGCTCTACCTCCTCTACCGGCGGGCTCTCTGGGGCTATTTATCCTATCGGCAGGTAAGTCATAACTATACGAGTGATATCATGAAACTAAACAACTATACAAAAAATAACAAAGTTGACACCTAAACATAATCTGCCAAGTTCACGCGGTAATGACAGACTCATACTTGCAATCCCCTCAAAGTTCTATCGTAATCAATGACATAACCAGTTCATGTCGGAAAGGCCACATAATATGTCTCGGTGAAAAACAACAAATAGTTACCGTCCAGCTGAGCGCATAGATCTCTGGAGGTTATTGAACTTTTATTCCTCTGTCTGCCACCTTATCCCCACCAACTCAATGGTGAAGTTCACCATTTTGATCGAATATCGTGCGTTATCGTTCCACTATCTTAGCTCCACTATTACTTTTTCATTTGCTGAAATTGTTGCTTCACCCTGACCATGTTGTTCCGAGAGTCCACTGATCTGCTTGTGTAGACTTCCAAAGTCCAGCTCCATTTCTGTCAAGGAGCATCCGGCTCTCCACTCCTTGGACCTTGTCCTTGAGGCCTGAGAGGCCCTCTGCCATACATTTACATCAATTGCCTCCAACTCTTTCTTAGGCACATCCTTCTATGGGTAGTATCCTGCAATGATTTTCTTCATCCTGTACATCTTACACATGTTGTTGAAGCACTGTTTTCAGAACTTTGGGGTATGGTCTGCATACAGACCATACTTTACGTATTCTGTCAAGAACTATCCTGAGCCTTGCTTGTCAAAATAGTTTGGGGGATATCCGTTATCTTAGCATACTGTCTAACTCATTGAGTGGTCCTTTGCTTTCTCTCTCATTCCTTGAGTTCTTCACCATTGGCACTATGAACGAATATTCAGGGCTTCTAGCTGTAATCAGGCAGGAGCTAGTTCCCTTACCTTTCTCTTAGTTGAACATGGTCGTTCCCTGGATCTGGTTTGCATGGCTATCACTGGTGGAAGGATAGGAGTGCATCTTGTACGTTTTCGAAGTTTTAGGTGAAGCAACAGGTTTTATCGTATTTGGGTAAGTAACTGACCCACTTACCTCAGTATTGGAGGTTACATTAGTAGAAGCCAGAATCTATTATCTCATTGAGATTGTATTCTGGTTCTCTGTCGAGTTTGATCAGAGGCAGAGGAATAATTGTTTGTCAAGAAAACTTGTTGTCATTATGTAGTTCAAGAAGTGAGATGTGAAAAATGTTGTGTATTCTAATGAAGGGAGGATGATCAAGCGTAGAGGTGCAGTCACCTACATTTTTGAATATCTGGAATGGTCCATTTTTCTTGTTGTCTAATTTCTTTGATGGCTACATCATTATCACGAATGTGACTTGGTAAGGAAAAGGTTTTCATGTGACTCATGATTATGAGTCATAGGTATGTTATTGTTTCGTGCATATGACTTGATTAGGTCAAGTGACTTGTTATGTTATGATTCGTTATATTTTGCACATGACTCGAATATGAGTCATGGGACATGTGCCCGGTAAGTATCCCTTGTGAGTATACCTTACAGGTATGCCTTGTGCATATGATTTATTTTTAGCACATGACCTCATTATGAGGTCATGGGTTGCGCAAATATGACTTATTTGAGTCATATGGCTTGTTTATTGCATTATGATTGGTTTATATGTTTTCGCACTGAATCTTCCTATGAGGTCATGGGTTTTGAGCATGTGACTACTTTAGCCACGTAATTAGTTTGTTATGATTTAGTTTTATGCATGTGACCACTTTGGGTCACATGACTACGGGCGAGAAGAATACTATATAAGGAGGCCGATGTGGCAGAAGAGGATAGGTTCTTCATGCTTTGTTCTAAGTACTTTTCCTCGTCTTTGTAGTCACTTTACCCAGAGCATTTCTTTTGCACCCATGATGGGCCTTGATGCCTTCGATTCTGGCGGAGATATCTGAGTTCGCTCAGTAGTTTCACGGGTTCTTGGTGCGGAGATCTGTCGGCATTGCGTAGTGGATTACTTGTTTGCTTCTCGTTTTGTTGCCTGCTAGTTATCTCACAATACTGGCACTTCCAGCTACTCATCACGGTCACTTGCGAGCTACTTTTGGTAAAATGTCTACGGCTTCTGGTCTATCCTTTACTTCCAGGTTTTGCGTTCAATTAGGGGGGATGGAACATTGTATTTGGGGAGATTACCCGTGTCATTCTTTGGGCCCACTCATGTTTCTTGTTGGATTTTAAAGGTGTCCTTAGTTCTCACGATACAAAACGCACTTGTGTTAGGCTAATGACCGTCCCGTGTCCTCAACCTGTCTTACTGGCCACATCACTTCTCAGGAGCAGGGTAGTACCTGCCCAGCCCCTCCTCGTTATATTACGTTTCTACAGTCAGAATCCTACGATTTTGTTTATCACTATTCTCTTTGAAGTTTTGTTCTTGCGGCATTTACGGTGGTTCAGCCTGGTGTCTCCTCCTCGCCTCGGTGGGGATGGCTTTAACCCTGAAAAAGTCTTGCCCCCTGGTGTGGTTTTTCATTGCTACCTGGTATGGTGTGGGAAGATTGGCTGCTAGGCACTTGCATTGTCTCTGTATTTAGATGGTTCGGTTGTGGATTGTAGTCAGCAGCTTCACCCATTGCAAGTGCAGCCTACCTTCTGTTTGTCTGCTTCTGTTTATTCACCCTCCCCCTTCCTTTCACATCGGTTGGAGGCTCCTTGTGCCCATCGTTTGTTCAGTGTTTCTGGACCTGTCGGGCAAGCTTTGGCTGGCTCTGCTTACTCTTCCCCAACTTGGTCAGACTTCGGTTCGGCTAGATTAGATGGTATGGCTGGTGCCAGTGCCTTTGGATATTGGTGCTGCCTCCTTTGTGGTTCCCCGCTGTGGCTGGTGGGACTCCCTCGGCTATGTGATGCTGGGGGTTGGTGCTCTGTCTCGTGGCCAACATCAGTGGCTACTTGATGGGGCTAGGTATACACTGCCTGGTAGCTACTGGAGGGTTAATCTGTCTGAAGAGCTGGGAGGGCTGGATTGGCTCTGTGGCATCTAGTGTGTGGGGCATTGGGGGGGCTGATTGGAGGGGGGGGGAGTACCTGCGAGCACCTGTTGGGCCTGAGTCATATTGAGCGAGGTCTAATTAATTGTTTCCAGTCCGGCTTGGGCTGCTTGGTAAAGCTGCTGAGTGCTCTAAAGCTCCCTGGCGGACTGGCTGGCTGATGGCCACCTGTGCAGATAGTGGGTTGTGACCACCTGGTTGGACTTGTTTGGATCTTATATGCTGGATTTTGTGAGGTTTCTTTGGTTTCTTTAGTTTGGTTTTGGGTACGACAGGAGGAGACAAGGCACTATGGGTAGGAGATAGGCTGTATTGACCTTTTGGGTCTGTCACCATCGCTATATATTTCTTTTGTTTATATTGTCGTGTTTGGGAGACAGGCAGCTGGTACAGGTCCTCCTTGCCGGCACGCTCTTCAGAGGCAACTAGCAAAGCGGGTTCTTAGGGTCGATGGCCTGGCATGTGGGTATAAGAGGTGGACATATGGGTCGCCTCCTCCCTACCATTGTGTCGCCTGTAGGTTTAGTTTATGTTTGTTGGTTTTCTATGGTAGAGGGGGTTTTGCAGGACGGTGTTTAGACCAGGTGGTAGTGATTTTATTATTGTTGGGTGAGGAACCTGGTCGGGGTGGTCTTTTGCTCAGCTTCGGCTACACTTAGTGCTGGTTGGTTTCATACCATAGGGACTACGGACTTGGATCACAGTGGGTGCTGGGTTGTTTGATAGTCTTGTAATTAGTTCTCGTGTAGGCATGACTCGGAGATGGTAGGTGTGGAACAGTAGACTTAGTTAGCTTAGGACTAGTGGCATACCAGTTAGCGGTTTCCCTGTGCCTGTGGGGGCTTGTCCTCTGCCTGTGTTAGCGGCATGAGTTTAAATAAAATTAGATTGAATTCTCAGTACTTTTCCTACTTATTACTTTAACGAATATAAAACACCTTTACGATCTTTATCATTATCGCTACCTTTACTATTGTTAGGCGGAGAATACTCTTCACAGAGAAGATTTAGAGAAAGCTTATAATAGGCGTTACCGATAGAAGACAGAGGTCTTGTACTATCGGAAACATAGCCAAATGCCTAGTGCTATCATAAGACGAGAAAAGAAAGGAAGAGAAGTATCATTTCCTATTGCCAAGAACTAACTATCTGAGCAGGGATTGTTACAGTCATATGCATATTGCATGACAGCAACCATACCAGATCTCAAGGCGGTATATTAGGATTGGGCCTCCAGTGTTTATCGTATTATTCTTTTCGCTTTTTTTGGTCTTGACTCATTTGTTATCCTAACATCTTGTGTTGTCCTCCCATGTACATTTTATCTGGTATTATGTCCTTAATTGTATGTTATGTGGCCTGACTCTGTGGATGCTGTCCATAATTCGCAAAGAATTGTATCGTGCTAATTGTTTCTTGTTTTCCATGGTTGTGTGCATATTTAGCCATTGATAGCAGCTTATACCAATGGTCTTTCTGATAATGGACATAGGCCCGTAAATATCACTGGAGTATTGCATTTCTCCGTTCAATTTGTTCTTCCATTGGCAGGTGAAATGCAGTACTCAGCTGATTTGTATCCCCATTTCTCCAGTTACATTGTTCCTTAATCCCGATGTAAATAGTGTTCCTCGATCGGTAATCATATTTTTTATCAGGCTATGTAGTCGAAAGACTTCTTGGAACAATGATTATATAAAATCCATCGTATCCATATCCTTCCTGACTAGAATAAAATGACTTATTTAGGTCAGGTGGTCTACCACAACCAGGATCGTATCGCATTCTTACCATGGAGGTAGGTCTGTGATGAAATCCATAGTAATCTTTTCTCAGGGGCATTCCAGAACTTTGTTTGAATTCAATAATCTGTACGGTGTGTTTAGCTGTTTTTGTCTATTGGCATATGTCACAATTTTTGACATATCTTTTGATATTGTCACACAATCCTGGCCAATAGAATTACCTTGTAATAAATTCTGTAGTTTTTCGCGACTCCTTTGTGTCCCACCATTGAGATATTATGATATTGTTGTATGATACTTATGCTTATTTTTTCTTCCACTGGAATTTACTGCTTTCAGTCATACCACATGTTTCCATCTTTCGATTGGCATAAACCTAAGGCAATCCCTCATATCAGCTTTTTTCCTTGATGCAGCTATTTTCTTATTGAGTAAATTCTTTGTCTTCTTTATTAGCCTTCTCGATTGCCTTTTCCACGGTTGATGTGAATTTGATAACTTCCTCTACCTCGAAGTAGGTTTTTGGTAATAATGTCTGTATTTTTGGTTTGATTCTTTTATTTTTTTTTGTTTGTAGTTTGTAGCTTATGATGCTTGTAAGAGCATTTGGCTTTCCGCTCTCTTTTTCTGCTCAGTATTTGATATTGAAGTTGTATTTGCTGAGGTATTCCATCCACGTTATCTGGCATTAGTTCAATTCCTTCATGGTTATAAAGGGGACCAGATTCTTGTGGTCTGTGAGAACTCGGACCAGATGGCCATTGTTCTGGACCTATCTTCTCCATTCTTTCCGTGCTTGAACTATTGCTAATAGTTCTTCGTTGGCAATATTGTAGTTGCATTCCGCTAGAGTCATTATCTTAGATCAATAAGACACTGGCCTCCATTTTCTTTCTTCGCAGTGCTGGGATAGTATTCCTGAGCAGACATACTTTGATGAGTGCGTTTTGATCATCATCCTTCAGTTTAGGTCACAATGGACCAGTATTAGTACTGATATCAGATGTGTTCTAATAGCATCATGTGTTTTTTGTTCTGTTTCTCCCTATTCCCATTTCTTGTCTTACTTGGTTAGGTTATAAAATGGTTTAGAAAGCCTGCTAAATCCTTCTATGAACCTCCGGTAGAAGTTGCAAAATCCTATGAAGCACTTTACATTTATCTTGTTGTTAGACTTTGCCCAGTCTCATATAGCTGCCCTTTTGACTAGGTCGACCTTGACCCCTCTTTGATTGAAGATGCATCTGAGGTATTCAGTTTCTTCCTTATGGAATTCGCACTTCATTGGTTTGATCTTCGTTCCTGATCCTTGTATTGCAGCCATGATATTGCTAACGTACAGCGGATATTGTTACATGTTTTCCTAATAGATGAGTATTCCTCCAGGGATACACAAGTC